>NC_056741.1:1508875946-1508935946 GCF_019279795.1 Protopterus annectens
ACACTGGTGCTATACAATGCATACAACAACACTACTCACACTCTGTCTATAGTTCTGGAATCTCATACAAATATGTAGCTGGCCTGAGTCTGCAAGTTCTCTGGTAAGAGGTATTGCTACCTGCTGTCTGTAACACTGCTGCCCACAAACAGGAAGGATGTCCATCATACAGGAAAGGTAAAGGGACCATGCCTTGACACATGATGGGATTTATAATAGTGGGTTGCCATGACAGTGGTAATTGGAAGTACTACACAGCATGCTGCATGCAGGTAGCAAGTGGAGGACACTGATTGGTGCAGAGGCCATCACCTGATCATGTGCATCACCTACAAAAGCCATACTACAATCTATTCAGAGCAGCTCAATCCATTTACTGGAGAGAGAGAGAGAGAGAGAGAAAGTGAAAGTGAAACAATCAAACAATCTAAGAAAAAAAGCAGGCTAAAGGCCAAGCCAAAGGAGAAAAAAAAATCCTTACAAGGACACTATCAGGAACAGACCTCATTCCCACAACAGCTATGTGAAGTATATATGCATGTAATTTACTGTAGTACTGGTCCATAATAATGGAATAGATGATGTGGAATGATTTATATGTGCTATCAGGTGTTGTTGTTGTAATGATGTTCAGCTGAACAACTTCTATGGACAATAGCATCTGTCCCTGTGGGTAGTGGGCCATATCCATCAACTATGCAGAGCAGCACTGACTGACAAGATGTAAGCCATCATAGTGTGTGCTGTGTAATGGAAAGCATGTATTTGACTGTGGCCAATAGCTGATGGTGGAAGTAATGCCATAATGATGGACACATGGGATCCAGACCCACCACTTGCAGGACACTCAAGTTAGCATGTAATGTAGCATGCTGAAATGCCATAAGTGTGTAATAGCCTTACCTGCAATCTGGCCCTCTATATACCCCCTAATGTTAGGCTGTGTCCATATGTGGCACCTGTGTGTGTTGTAGTAAGGCAGAACAGTATAGCTGTGCAGGAAGGAGAGTTAGAGATTGTGGACCTGATGTCTGAATGTACCCCATATATATAGGTATGTATATGTGTACACACACACACACACACACACACACATATATATATATATATATATATATATATATATATATATATATATATACATACACACACACACACACACACACACACACACACACACACACACACACACACACACACACATGTATGTCTACAGATATACAGACCCCTATATGTGTGTGTGTGTGTGTGTGTGTGTGTATATATATATATATATATATATATATATATATATATATATATATATATATATATATATATATATATATATATATATATATACACACAACATAAAATATATCTACACACATATATATATATATATATAGATATATATATATATATATATATATATATATATATATATATGTATGTCTACATATATACAAACACACACACACATATGTATATAAATACATGTGTCTCTATATTTCCAACACAGTGCTGAATGCTATGTGTAAGGGAACATCACACATAGGAATATACACAGATATATACAGCATGTGTGTGCAACATGGACGGTTATGTCACATGTGAACCCATTGTTGGGACCACATTGCCCTTGTCTGTGAAGTTGGGAATGGCAATTTGGGGAAGGATAGCAGGTATATTTGTGGAGGTGGGTTATGTTGGTAGATATAGAGGACAGCCTACAGGGGTGGTATATGACACATGTGGGTAAACACCCTGGATGGTTGGTGTGGTCTGCGATGTGGAAGCCCCATGAGCCCCCATATGGAAACAATGGGAACAAGGCCCCCATCCATTGCTAGTCACAACAGCGGCCTCACGGCCCTGAAGGTGCCTGACCTGAAGGCTGAGCAGGAGGAGCATGTGGACCCTGTGATTGTGTACTGAGGGCCTCAAGGTACTGTAACACATCCCACTATGTATGGTCCATTGTTGTTGCCAGACATAAGTGTGTGAGCATGCCCAGTATGACCTTTCAGTATTTTGTTGTCTGACATAGCCTTCATTTCTGTAAGTGTGGGAGCATGCCCAGTATGACCTTCTGTATTGGATGTGTGATCCATTCCAGGTAGATTGTACTCCAGTGCAGACTTTTGCGTTCTACACCTACAGCTAGCAAACTGTTGTTGCAGGATATCTGTAGATCAGTTGACAATATGGGGTCAAATTGGGCAAAGGATAATGGGTCACTGTAGGTAGTTGTGTCTGTGGTGCTTCTGCTACATGGTCCTGGTGTTAGCAGAGATATTTGACATGTGTATTGTTATACACTGTGATGTTTTATGTCATCAAGTACTGTCAGGTAGACATATTTGCTTGCAGTGATGTCCTGGGAAACACAGGGTGAATGCAGCTGTGTACAGTATTCTGATCAAATGCCTACATATTCTTGCACACTCATGCCATTCTGGAGGGGGAGCTGCAGACACTTGCTGCTGGGTCTGTGTAACTGGTTTAGCACCTTGGTACAGTGGTGGCAGAGGATCCCATACTTGTGCATCCATCAATGTGACAATATGGCCGTATCTTGCTGTGGTAAAACCCCATAGTCGTACAGATTCACACAGGTTACCCAGAGGCAGGGGTCATAATTCAGGACATTACCCCTACATATTGTGGTTTACGAGCAGGTTTGTAGCCACCCATTCTTGTGTTTGCAGCCAGAGATAGTATGTGCACAGGGCTGAGTTTTGGACTTCACCCACTCCATGCCACCCATTCTGCCACCCCCCTTATTATTCTATCCTCTTCCATATATTGTGTAGACATTCTCTGATATTTTCCCTATAGTTATCACCTCATCACAGCAGTAAATTGTTGTTGGTCCACAGTTCATACAGTAGGACATGGTGGACATGTAACTGTGATTTGTCCACATGGCCTTGTATATGGGCTCTGTGGACTGTGTTATGTTGTTATTTGAATTCCATGACATAACATACATTGTCTGTATGGGTGAGACACAGGTCTTTGGCAGAGGACTGTAGGCCATTTGGTAGTGATGCAGGCCAGCTGTATCAGCCCACTGCATTCTGTCAGTCCTACAGTCCCAGACTGCAATACAGTATATTCCCCTGGGGTGACAGGGTAGGTGTGCTAGGTGTTCATGCCAATACTTACTGTCAGTATTGATCCAGTGGTGTGGATGCTGGCAGGGTGCTGCTTACAGCTAGGGATACACCTGCATGGGACACCTGTTCTGCATGCTGCATTCTTTTGCTATTGCTATACACAGGTGGGGGTCATATTGTACTCATTCCCAACATCAGGGATATGACCAGAGAGGTATCTGTGGGTGGTGATTAGGTGAGCTGGGTGCATGTGTGCTATGGACACTACTTGCATCTGAGTCACAGATATGCATGGGGCATTCCACTTATGCTGGCTTGTGCGGGGACATCAGCTGTTTCTCAATACATAATTCCTATGACCTTTGTGGTCTGCCAATGTTTGGCCAGACAATATCGGTATTCCCTACTACAAGCCCAGATAATGTGCTGCAAACCTGTATGTATAATTCCAAGGGTGTGTCCATTTGACAGTTACATATTATACACTGTCTGTCTGGGGTACTTCCCCCTGTGTACTGCTTGTATATCTGGGCCGACAGTCATGCCATGTCCATCTTTCAGATGGTGACACATATTACTTCCAAACATTTATAATGACTTACTGCTAGAATGTGTTATATTGGGAAGCATTGTGTTTGGCACTGCAGTTGTGAGGACTTGGTCCTGTCATCGACAGTACTGGGAAATGGCCATCAGGGCAAACCTTATCATGCATACATACTGACCACTCTCACACAATATACAACACACACCAACCTAACACATGCAGACCTGCATATTGTACACATGCTACAATCTATCCTGCTACCTTGGCCAGCTCAGGTAATCTGTGCTCCACTGTTATTAAACCTACACATACATGTTACTACATGTCTACATCAGATTGGAAGGGGCACACCTGACTGTTACTACATTTCTACATAGGGTTGGGGGGGACACCTGTGTGTTACTATGTGTCTACATAGGAATGGGGGGGCACACCTGACTGTTACTACATTTCTACATAAGATTGGGGGGGCACACCTGACTGTTACTACATTTCTACATCGGATTGGGAGGGGCACACCTGACTGTCACTACATTTCTACATAGGATTATGGGGGCACACTTGACTGTTACTACGTGTCTACATCAGATTGGGGGGCACACCAGACTGTTACTACATTTCTACATAGGATTGGGGGGCACACCTGACACTTGTACACATTTACTATGACTGTACTCGTATGTCAGGTACTCCATTTCATTCTGTATTCTAACCTATCATGCTGACTAGAGGCACATCAGTGTACTACAGGTCTTTGGTCTGATTGACCTACATTTCAGTTTCTGACTCCTTTCCCTTCAGAACTAACATCCCACTGCCTGACCTGTTGCAGTCTGTCTGTGTAGGCCTGGGGGAGTTACCCATAGCCATCAATCAGAGACCTTAGCACAGCCTTTGTTTGTGTTTGTTTACACCTGTCCTGCTGGCTGAGACTGTTGTTGGGTTTTTGAGCCTCCCTGACTGGCATGTGTGTGTCATATGGACACACATGTGGCCCAGCACATTTCCTGCAGTGGGTTTTGTCACCATGTGTAGTACTGGCTACTATGGTTACACCAGTATTTGTTACAGATCATGCTGCCACTATAGGTGTCTACTATCTGCTGGCATCCCATTCAGCCACCCAATTCCCTTGCATGCTCACATCCATGCCATAGACACAAGTAACAACACATACTACTCCATTCGGCAATTGGTAGGAAGAGTGACTTACCTTGTGGCTGTGCCAGTATTGAGGATGATGTTGGAGGGCTGCCTATGTCAGATGCACATAGTACACTCCATATACATGGTTGAGTACAGGTAGTGTCATGTTTGGCATACCTTTTAGTGTATGTGCGAGTGAGATAGAGGTGTCATTCCCTAGGTACCTACTGTGTCAGTGTATGTGCTATGCGTTGTCTCTTTGCCAAGGCCAGGGCATACTGGGCAAGCCTCCTTCTGCCTACTGGGGCAGGCTCAGGTTGTTCCTCCTCCAAGTCACTCTGTGCCTGCACAGGCCTTGGCAGTGGTGGGGGGCTGTGTGGCCCTGCCCCATGCTGTTCCTGTTGCAGCTGTTTCTGCAGGATCATATTGTGTAGCATGGCACATATGATGACAATTTGAGTACATGTAGCTGGTGAGTACTGCAAGGCTCCACCGGATGTGTCCAGGCACTGGAACCATGACTTGAGCATCCCAAGCACATGCTCTATTATAATTCTGATCTGTGTGTGTGCCTCATTATGGAGTTCTTGTTCGGATGTGTGTGCATTTCTGATGGGTGTCATCAGCCACGGCTCCAGTGTGTAACCAGCATCCCTCACTAGGTGACCATAAGGGATGTCCCCATTGGCAAATCTCTGGTACAGCTGCATCAGATGCCAGATGTGGAAGTTGTGATAGCTTCCAGGGCAGCCAGCACACACATTCATTATAATGCCCTGAGCATGGCACATGACCTGGCAGTTGATGGAGGGGAAGCCCTTGTGGTTGATGTAGACCCTAACCTGCTCACCAGGTGGTGCTTTGATGCATATGTGAGTGCAGTCTATAGTACCCACTTCCTCAGGGTATTCTGCTATTTGGTGGAAGAAACGCATATTGCTGGCAAACAGCTCATGGGTGTTGTGAAAATATATGTGCTCACTGGCATGTGCTGACATGGCATCCAGGAACTGGTGGAGTACCCTGGATTCTGACGCCTGTGAGATCCCCATGATATCCCCAGTTGGCCTTTGGAAGGTACCTGTGGCTAGTATTCTTAGGCCTACACATACCTTGGTATCAACTCAGATCGGTTCCTCTCTGTTAGTTCTGTGTGTGAGGCATGGCCGGCACAACTCAACATTTTGCTGTAGGAGGTCCCTGTCCACCCTATAGCACTCCACTGTCTCCAGCTCATGTAGCCCCTGGTAGGTTACCCTGGGTCTGTACACTCTTCTCTGTCTCCTCACTTTGGGTTGGTTGACAGCATTCTCATCCTCACCACCCTCAGCCTCTTCCACATGTTGATGTATGGTAGCTGTTGCAGCCTATCATTTTGCTGTTTTTGTTTGTTAAAATTTCCCCGCTTATATACACCGGTGGTATAGAGTATGTTGGAAAAAACAGAGGGAAAGGTGTTTGCATAGTTTATAGTAGTGTGCTGGGCTGGGCTGCTACCTATGTAATTGGCTGATTCTGATACATTTCACCTGCCAGCTATGCTAGTTCTCCTTAATTACCTTCCTACTGCTGTTTTCCCTTCCCATTGCCTTCCTGTTTAAGCCCGGGGACACACCACACAAACACAGTGCTCAAATGTGCACAGTACTGCTATTTCCTGCTTTACTTTTTTTTTTTTTCCTTCAAAACCCGATGCACAGCATGCACACCCGCTTAGGCAATGTAAAGAGTGCTAGGCAGTCTCAGACACACACCCTTGCTTAGCTCTGCTAAGCTAAGGGCAAACCTGAGCCACAGGGCTCCAATATGCTTACAGTATGCCTTGCACCCCCCCGTATGATGTCAGCTAACTCTTAGGCTTGAACCATGCTATTCCTACACTTACACTGTTGGGTGCTGGCTAAGATTGAGGGGAAATCTGGGATTCAGTATCATTCCTTTCATTTGCATAGGATTGCCTGCTAGTGCATAGTTACAGGTTCCACACTGAGCTTTCCCCTTAGCAACCACTATTCACTGGCCATGTTCTCTTCTGCCTGCTATTGAGTATAATGGCAAAATAGTGATTTTGGTTAGAATGCTTATTTCAGGTTATTTTTTATATTTTAGGCCTGATCCCATTTGAACGCCGGTGCCCTACGCTTAAACAGCCGAAATCAGCTAAAAAAAATAAAAGTTTGTTTTTATTTTTGCAACTGTTTTCCATGCCAATGGCAATATATTTGGCCATTGGCATGGTTTCCACATAATATACACACTTTATTTGCAGCTGTCATGGCTCCGTTTTGTAGTTTGCAGAAATGTACTCAGTTACTAACCGAGTACATTTCTGCACACAACACTAGTCCTGCACAGCTGGCTGACAGCTTCCTGGATCGCAAATTCACCTCATTTGCATGGTTTTCACCTGCAAATGGGGTAATTTGCATACAGGAGCTGTGTCCGTGCAGGAATGGTGCAGGAGCACGTGTGCCCTTTCCTGCAGCTTATTCCTGGATTACACGGTGGCCATATTGCCTCCAGGAGCTCCTGCGCTATTCCTGCACGCTGTGCAAGGCTTGCTGAATCCAGAGGTATATTTTTTGTCTCTGGGGTGATGACTATTATAAAACAAATAAGAGTTGTAAAAGGTAGGTTTATGGTGAATGGTAGATTCATATCCTTTTGGCTTCAATGTTCTTCTACAATTCAATGTCCAAATAATTAATCCTATACTTACCCCAAAGTAACTTAAAAAAATCACTAGATAAGTTAATGAATAAAATACATTGATTCAAGCTGTCCAAAGATCCCTTCTTTATTACAAAAATGTCATTCAAAAATCTAGAGTAAAATTTTATATTATTTATAATATCAGATTCGAAAACTACATGTTTCTCCTAAAACCACTTGAAAATATTCATGTATACTGGTGCCGATGCTGCACCTATTGCTACTCTGTTAATCTGTTTAAAAATCTCTCCCTCAAAGAAGAAAAAACTATCATAAAGACCTATTTTCATCATTAATTAAAGATTCTTAACATCCCTATCAATCAAATTCTTGAACGTGTCATAGGCTTGTCTCTAAGCCTATATGAAAAGGTATGGTTGAAAAAAAGATGTTTTGCATCAATAGTAACTAAAACGTGTCAATTTCAAATTCAGTATCATAAACTAATTCTAAAAGTTCCATGAATCCTTTAAAAATATGCATTTTATCAGCAAAAAATGTTTTTAATTTAAAATGAATATATTTAGCAATAGGCTCTGTTTTATAAGAGGCAGCTGCTACTACAGGTCTGAATGGGGGGCCTTTATATCTTTGTGTACTTTAGGGATACTAAAATCAAAAGATATAACCGGTTTGTTAACAACCATGTAGTTATACTCTTCTTTTGAAAGGTCACCCAACATCAAGAGGTCATATAAAATAATATCTATAGCTTTAAAAGCTAATCCTACATCTTTTTGAGAAACACCACTGTAACTGTCAGGGTCCCATAACAACTGAAATATTTTTTGATTATATAACATGGTATCCATCAACACTTCCCCTCCCCCCTTATCAGCTTTCATTACTCAGATTGTACAGTCATTCTTTAAGTAATTTAACAACTCAATTTCCTGGCTGGTTAAATTAAAATATTTAATTGTGCTAACCATTCCCATCTCCTCAGGGGCTTCAAAACTCCAAAAAAACATTTATATTCAAAATTTCATTAGCCCCAAAGGTATCAGTATTGTTAGTATTGTATATAGTATGGTGCTGATAGGGAGATAGGACACAAAGCCTTAACTACAACATACACAACTGTGTGAATTATCCCAGCCATTTAAGCATATATAGCTCACAAAATACGTCATGGGTAACTATTGCCACCAGAGGCAGGGGAAGCTGATCTTTAAGGTTGAAACAAGTCTGGTCAGGGATTTATTTAGGGTGGGTTCTGAGGTAGTGTACTGATTGCCATGCACCGACTTCAGGCATAGCTGGGGTGACCTGGGTAAATACCATCACAACAATGTGGTAAAAATATTTACATAAAGGAATGTAAAGCAGAAAACAATATTGACAAATATTCATCTGTAAAAGAGAGCAAATGTTATAGAATATTTATATGCATGTATTAAGGCTCAGCTGACTTTCAGTCCTGTGCAGAGGAAGAAGAGGTTGAGGGAAATAAATTTTTGAGTTAAATAGCTAAGAGTGATTAGGTCATGTGTAGCATGTTTCAAAATGTAGGAATTTGAAGAGAAGTGAGACAAGTAAATTTGTGTTTAATTTGAAGCCATCTGGTTTTACTGAGAGTGAGATTGTGATGCTCCTGAAAGGGGGAGTTTGGATGAAGCAAATTTTATTTACTATAGCCTATAGTGTTCTTAGCTACAGCTAAGATGGACAGGCTGCATTCAGGCTGAAATAAAATGACCCCCTTGCCTGTAGCAGCTGTAGCAGGCCTTGAGAGATAAGAAGAGATATTCCTAGCAAAAAATATTAATGACTTGAGTTTATTTCTCTTTTATTCTATGTGAATTTGGAAGGTTATAGCTAGAATGAGTGACTCATTCCTTTGAGAGGGGAGCTATAAAATTATCCACTTGGGATATGAGTCCAAAAAAGTGTGTGCCTATGAAATAACTTAAAGGCTGAGATTTGTTTTAAATAGCACCCTGATATATTGCCACATCTATCACCATAACAGTAGCTTTAGGAGGGCAGTAGGTGATGAAGATTTAGAGAGCTGTTTTATATCCAAATTTGGTGAGTAAAGGTTCAGAACCCCATTAACTAGTCCAGTACCTTGCTTTCAACTTTTGTTGTCTCATGCAAAAGTAGTTTCAGGGGCTGTGTAGTATTAGCAGTGGCCCAACAAAATGGTCACTTGGCCTAAGGCTGTAAGATGAAAGCCACTCAGAGTGTGAAATGGGAGAGAAAAAAAGAAGATAAGAGTTACTAAGGCACTAGGACTGGCAATGAGAAATGAAAAATAGAGCAACAATTTTAATCAGGTTAAATACATCAACCACTTACAAATGTGTGTGACATTCCAAACGATCTAGTAATATAATATAAATTATATTGTATATATCATGAAGACATTATCATTTAAAAATCTAGTAGATAAAACAACAGAGGACTTTCATGCTTGGGATGGTACCTGTAGTGCAAAAAAATTATTTTCCTAATATATAAGAGCAAGGCAAGCAAATTATACTGCATTGGATGCAATAGAGCAGTTGCTGAGAGAATTTGAAACAACAGTTAGAAAGTAGGACAATACTAGTGAGTACTAGTATAACATTCACTGAAGTAGCGATTGTTTTAGGACAATACTAGTGAGTACTAGTATAACATTCACTGAAGTAGCGATTGTTTTAGGACAATACTAGTGAGTACTAGTATAATATTCACTGAAGTAGCGATTGTTTTAGGACAATACTAGTGAGTACTAGTATAACATTCACTGAAGTAGCGATTGTTTTAGGACAATACTAGTGAGTACTAGTATAGCATTCACTGAAGTAGCGATTGTTTTAGGACAATACTAGTGAGTACTAGTGTAACATTCACTGAAGTAGCGATTGTTTTAGGACAATACTAGTGAGTACTAGTATAACATTCACTGAAGTAGCGATTGTTTTAGGACAATACTAGTGAGTACTAGTATAACATTCACTGAAGTAGCGATTGCTTTTTGGCAGAATATTTTGTACAACAATCAAGAAAAACAAATAAGAATTCCTCCTGCAGATCACGGAAAGCACTGAAAAATTTTGTCTCCATTGTAAAGGGGTGATTTCACAGATGTGTGAGAAAGGTTAGGAGATGGTGAGACCAGATCTAGGTTGAAAATATAGGTCAAGTCATTTTAAAACACCTTCTATGTTATCAGGAGTCATTCAGTCTGCATACGCCCAGTGCATTGATACTTGACTCTAAAGTAAATGAAAAGATGTACAGTCCATTTGCTGTTCCTTTCAGAGTATTTAAACTAGTCTTCTATCTTTACACTTTTGCAACATAAGATTTATTTGCTTTTCTACCCTGTACTAACCATCTTTTAAAGGGTCTTCTTCAGATCATTTAAAGACTGCAGCAATCAAGATCTTCCCAGAGCAAGTAACCTGTTGGCCAACTAGGTGAACTTTGTCCTTTTCCCAACTGTAGTGTGATCTCAGAGTTGGTATATTTACTTAGGGGGGATGTAGGGGCACAGCCCCCCACATTGGGGGATGTGGGGTCATAGACCCCCACCTGGGTGGGTTAGGGATGGTGCAGTTTAAGTTTTGTTTATGTTTTGATGATTGGTTACTTACCCTGGGAAGATCTTTGTTGCTGCTTTGGTTCACTGAAATGGGCTTTCGATATATCTTAACAATCGAGTCTTTGATTATGTGGGGTTTCAATGATCTGAAGTACACCCCTTATAAAACTCACAAACGCACATATAATCATCCTCCAAAACACACACGCACATGCGAGTGCACGCATGCTACCTGACTGTTTTATATATATTATATATTTGGCAAATGTATTGTACCACCTTTAGCCAGAGAATCTGAGGAAATATCTGCAGTAGCCTTGCTGGATGCACTCTACCATCATCTGTGACTATTTCCTTTCTCAGCATACTTTGAAGTTAGGTTCCTTTATTAGATCTTCTCTAACCTTGTATAATGTGTTGTTGTGTTTTTTTTTTTTTGTTTGTTTGTTTTTTTGTGTGTCCCACAGATGTTGAATTTCTGCTTTATTAGGTAAATAAGCCAAGTTGTTTCCGGTGTTAAATAGCTGTGTTTGTATTGCTATTTTAAGAACAGGTAAAACAGGAGAGTTATAGCCCAACACCAGGAAGGAAAAAAGATGACAAGCACAAAAAACATTTAACTTGCTACTAATGTACAACACCTACTCATCTTCAGCTTCAAATGCAATCTAAAATCCTACTATTCTTGTAAGAGCAAAACCTGAAAGTAATGAATATTTCCAAAGAGACTGAGTACAACATTTTATTCACACTGAAACCAGTATGACATGCATTGTTTTTAAACTTTGCTCACAAATATCATATACATCATTTAAAATTTAGAAGCAAACACTCAGATGATCATTAAATAATTCAGTATAGTTGAATTTTCTTTGCTGAATACTGCTACTAACTATACACTTAGCAACTCTACCAACAATAAAAATATTTGCTTGTGCTTTTGAACATTGCTAGCACAGATCTTTTTTTATTTAAAGCCAACTGCATTCTATGTGGAGAAATATATATACTCAAGGGTGAGAGGTTGGCGTAATGGTTAAGGTGCTTACCTTAGAAACACAAGGTGCAGGGTTTGATTCTCACATAGGGTAAGTGGCTAGGCTCAAAATGGCCCATGAGGGCAGTTGGCCTAGTACTAATCTATGAACCTAATCTATGAATCTATGAAAAACATTTCTCAACTGTATAGATGAAGTATGCAGAGATAAATGTTTTCTGAAGATGGTTTTGACAACTCCCAACCAGTGATGTATAGAAAGAGCGATACCACATTTTCCAGACCACTGTGAGGTTCCAGGACATTTGGATATAGTATCTAATGATTTCAAAGCATTAGAGATTATTCCCAGGACAGACACCAGAAACATAGCACAAAGCATAATGCTTCAAAATATCTCTACTTGGCTGGACATGTTTGTCAAAAACTACTTCTTTAGGATTTTACAAATTCATATTCATTACTTAGACTCTTCTTCCCCCTTTCTTCATTTGCCTTTGATTTTTCCAACCATCAATAGCTTCTTTATTGAATCATGCCTTTGCATTATATGGACAAAAGATCCAAGTGTTACTTTTACTATTAGACCTTCCAGTGAACTTTGTAGATTCAATTCCTTAAGTATTGAGTGAGTCAAATTTCTTGCATTCCACTGAATTCTCAAAACTTTCTCCAGTGCCATATTTCAAAAGCATCAAATTTTCAGTGCACACCCTTACTTAAAGTATATCACTCACAGCCATGTGTTACTACTGAGAAAACCATAGCTTAGATTATAAAGACTATTGTTGACAATATGATGTCTTTGTCTTTAAAATCTTATCCAGGTTTCTCATTGCTTTCCTTTCAAAAAATCAAACATATTTTAATTTCATGACTGCTGTCACCATCTGCAAAGATACTTGAGCCCAGGAAAATGAGATCATTCAATACCACAACTCATTAAATTTTCCCCCTTCTATTTTTAAAGAATTGTTAGGACTAGATTACTTTTTTTTAACTGAACAATACAATTGTTCTGCTGTAAATAAAAAAAATATATATATATTTTTTTTTAAATAACAGCCATTTCATTCCCTGGAATTTATCTTAACTGAGTATTAATCATGTTTATGTGACATTATAAGTTATAGACTGCAGAAAATATTTAGATTAATCATATACAAATCTGTAATGTTGTTGCCTAATTCATCACACACATGTACACTGTATTATTCTGGTGTAATATCTGTTTGCATTACGAAGTTATTGTCTTGCACATTTTTTCAGGGAAGTTACATGCAATTGTATATATAAAATATATTGAGCTTTATTAATTTATTTCTACAACCTCTCCCTTTGTAATCTTAATCATTCCATAAGTCAGTATATATTCCATAGGTTTTTACTTAATTGCTTTTACACTTGTTCCACCAGTTTATCTATATCCACTGACTGCTTTGATAACATAATCCTTTTCATGTATAGACTTTGCCTCTGGGGTAAAGTTATTTGGACAGACTCAAACAAATGTTAAAAGACTTTCAATTAATAATAAATTAACTTTTTCAAAATATGTCCAAAAATATTGGCCTTGAAGGCATCCCATGAAGTACTGAATGAATTTCGAGAAGTAATATTTTATATTCCATTTATCATTAATGGCTTAAGATAAATGACATCTTACTCTTACAGTAATCTTTTGGAAAACCTATTTTCCTAAATTTTATTACTGTCATAAGTCTTAAATGACTTAAATAATAATATTGTTCTGAACAAGGGCATATTGAATAATGCAAATCTCAATAAAACATAATCAAATGGGAGCCATAAATGACTCTCTGGCTGACACAGACATTCTTCAAAAAGGCCTTACTGAGACAGACACCTGGTGTCAAAGTCATGGCCTCAAGCTAAATGCCAAAAAATGCATAGTCATCCCATTTGGGAAAACACCCACGAATTACCACATAGGTGGCAGCCCCCTTAATACAGAAGAGGTAATAAGAGATCTGGGGACCCAGGTAGATAGTAATCTCTCCTTTGACAATCATATTGCCAAAGTAGTTAGGAAATCCTTCTATGTGGCCCATCTAATTACTAAGGGGTTTGCATCTAGAAATAAAGATGTTATAGTGCCCCTCTACTCGTCCCTCATCAGACCCATCATAGAGTACAATGCCCCATTTGGGATGTACCTCACAAGACACTTCCAACAGCTGAAAAGACCACAAAAGCACCTCACCAAGAGGATTACTGGCCTCAAACATATGTCCTATGCAGCCCGACTGAAAAAACTCCGACTGTACTCAGTGACATATCGCTTACTCAGAGGTGATCTCTGCCTGACTTACAAAGCCGTGTCCACCTCAAAACTGATGGACATGCTCCACCTAAAGAAATCCAAGTCACTGCAAGCCACGCAATCTAGTGAGCTAAACCTCGCCACAACAATAAATAGAATATGCTGGAGGGATAGATTCCTGTCACAGAAACTCCCCATGCTTTGGAACAAAATTCCTAACTACATTAGGTAGAGCCCCTCACTAACACTCTTCAAGAGAAGCCTTGATGAGTGGATGGGTAACAGAAAATACACCCCTGGAATCACTTCATTGGCTCTGCTTGACAGAGGCTCAGTTAATTAATCAATGGGGTGGCAAAAGTCAACACACTCTGGCTAGGCTTGTAAATGCCCTCAGGCAGATAGCCTAGTACCTACATATGAACCTATGAACCTATAAAAATGTCAGCTCTTCAGAGTAAACTATGCTAAAATGAAATCTGAGAAAATATTTGAGACTATTTAAGATGAAAATAGTTCATTAGATAGTCTTTCATTAACATGCCATGCTTATAAACATATGTCAATGTCCTACAAGTATGTGATTTATCTAATGATGACATTCCAGCCAACTGCTTACATAGATATGTTGTGCCCTAAAGTTTGCAAACCATGAAATACGTGAGACAGTAACTCGGCAAATTTTCCAAAGGTGTATCACTAGCCCCTATCAACAAATTTTGAACACATTATTTAGGACTAACAATAAAACTTGTCCTGGGAGACCATCGAATACTGCCTTAACATGATTATATAGTATTCCCTTCCACACATCATTGCACCAACTTTTTTATTAAATTATTAAATTTTATATGTTATCTGTATATAATGCACGTAAACATACCTAACTCTAGTATCTTCTGATTTTTTTTCTTGAAACAGCATGACTTCTTCCTGTTTAGATTCTATACATTTGTAAACCCTTTCTTTGTTTAACATGGTCATTCATTACATTAATATTAATTTAGAATAACTTATATTGCATCATGTAAAGCTATTGTTATATACATCATATTTTTCCCTGGCCATATGTAACATCAACATATCAGCCAGCCAATGTGACAGATTAAGAAATTAATACTTGTATACACACAGGACATCCAAAAGAAAGAAAGAAAAGGAAACAATGAAAAAAAACTCCAAATAAATACCTTTGTATGTATCAGATTCAAAGAGGGCTTAATGTGCCACAAGGTGAGTATGGTAGTGTTAGTTCAGTCATAGCTTCCAGCAGAGCATCAACGGCCATTTCCATATTACGCAAATCCTCATAAGAAGGGCAATATATGAACTGTTGTTTTCTTCCTTAATAGTTTCCTCCACATTGAAAGCATTCTTCAATCTTTAATTCCACACATCAGTAGATCAGCAAATATAGATGTGTTAGCACCATCAGTAATGGATTTTAATCATTTTTGTTGTTTCTATGAGAACTTCATCCAGGTCACTAGACTTGAAGGCTTTAATCAATTGGGTGAGGAACTTAAATGTAGATTTACAATGTGATACCTGTCAGGTTGTATAGTTTCTTTAACTGTTTCTTAAAATTATCTAAAATCATCTATATACTATTTTCTAGTCCAATACAGTATCCCAAGATTGTGTATACTTCAAAAATTCTCAACTTTTTTCAGCCTTTTTTTTTTTTTGAAGTTTTGAAATCTGATCCCTGAGCTAGACTTTTGAAATTCCAAGGGAACCATACTTATTTCCACATTATGCAATTTCATTATCATGCTCATTTCTTTTTGTATAAAGCTTGTTTTATTTGTATTGAACTAATTTATCTTCAGCATTGAAATTTTGGTCTGTTCTGTTTTATCACAAATCCTCTGCCAACTTAGTTTACAGTAACTGCAAGGCATCACACTTAGTTGTATTGCTGGGAAGATTGCTTTATCAACATGAGTTTGCCTATTACTTGCAGATTTGGTACATCATCCAGCTCTGTTTTTTAACAAGGTCTTTAATATTGTGTTGACATATAATTAAGTAACTCGTCTATGTTAACTTGTTGATGTGAAGTTGAGGGGACATCGCCTTTCCCATTTTTAATAAAAAATAAACTGAGTGATGAGTTGATGATTTTTTTTATGCTTTACCTTTCTCTCTAATATAACATTATATCACAGACTCTTCTCCCAGATTTTATGTAAAAAATTGTAGTTCCCATGTGAAGATGTAAACTACTGGGCCAAGGAAATGCTAAAAAGTAACTTCTGACTGTAGATTTAGCTGACCTTTTATTTGAGTGGAAATAACTTTTCAGGTCTTTAATCTATAGCTGGACTCAGTGTTGGCTTGTGATTTACAATAGTTTAGACACCATTTCCACAATGCTTTGTAGTAAATCTTTGTAACCATGAATGACAGAATAAAAATAATGGCCTTACAAATTTCACTTAAGTGTAGCCATTCAGTGCAGGAAATACTTGGAATACTTTGCAGATGAAGCAAACTAATACTTGGCAGATTCTAAAGCAAAGATATCAGATATAAATGAAGACTATTTCTTATTGTAAGTAAAGAAACAGAGGTGGTAATTCTCTTCTAAGAGACCCCAGTGAGGACAAAGCTTGATTACTATGCACAGCCTAGAAGCCACACAAAGTAGGAGAGCACGAGGATGCTAAAAGAAGTGCAGAGGAAAATGCCACCAGAATGCCTTTGTGCTCACCATACGATACTCTCCAAATATTCTGCTTAAACTGAATACTGTCAATCTCTCACTGAAATGACAAAATAATTTTTATACATAACAGCTGCCTGTACAATCCACTAAGTTGTACATGGACTTTCTCTTTAGTAGCTTCTAACTCTGTAAAATCTTAGAATGTATACATATAACTACTATACGTGTATAAATGTAAATATAAATGTAACTACTCTGTGTTTAACTGGAACTTAGTATAATGCAATGTAAGCAAGTGGAGTTTTTCTCCCTGGGCCTCTGCTGAAAATGTTTATTACCCAGTCAGCTTTTCATGGTAAACAAAGACAAATAAATAAATAGAATGGTGTATTAGATGAAGAAGAAAGGAAATGATTACAGACTGGAGGAGCTTAAGCCCTCCTCAGTAGAGATTCCTTGAGACAAAGGGAAATATAATATGATACATAAGAGCTTTCAGGAGGATAAGAGTGTGTTCTCTTGAACAGGATGGGCAGAGAGTGAAGGAGGAGCACATGCAGCAGATTGTAGGGAACATGTTCTGTCTGGATATCCAAAGCACTTCCATACTGAGAAGGCTCTTAACTTTTGGACTGGAACTGTGGAAGAGACGTTGAAGACAGAAGCCAAAGACACTTTCAAGAGAGTGTGACATAGGCAGAGACATGGCAAGAAGGAAAACAGGAATGAAGGGAGAGAGAGAATGCGAAGTGCGATTACAATTTTGACTAGATAGGCTTATATTCCCCTTCTGCCATCACAGAGATTAGATGCAACATAGTCTGATTTAATCAAGTGTAGTGGTTTGCTTGTTAAGTACTACACTATACAGATGCAGCATCCTGGCAGAAACCTTATTCGTTTTTCCCTAATCTTGTGAAATCAGGTGCACTGCAAGTTTCATTATATTAGGCAATTTTCTGGTTTTACTAGCCACATTAACTAACACACAGGGATGCCTTGTTCTTCCACTTTCCAAATAAGTCAAAAACCATATGCTATGTCAATAATAATCACTAATATGCTGTGTATGGATGAACAACAATAAATGTTTCTTTAATAACAACAACAAAAGTGATGCTGTCCCGGTCCCCTTCAATAAAACACATCACACCGAATGACGTTTGACAACCTTTATTAAACTTCCATAACATGGCTTTGATAACCAATATTATTAATTATAACTGAACACAGTACAACTGATTTTAATCATAGCATAAACATTCCTGTAATATTAATCAGAACAGTGTGACTTTACTCATCCTGACATAGTAAGCAGCATCCATACATCTACTCACTTACTTTACTTAGGAATCAGCGTCCAACAACTGACTTCATATACCATTTATTGAATTACCCATCCCACCAAGTCCTTTACTTATGAAGCAGCATCCAGCAACTCCCTTCATATAACATTTACTGAATTACCCCTCCAACCAAATAAGCAGTGTCCTTACCTCCGCTCACTTATATTTACCACCTGTTGCCTCCAACTACTCACTTTCCTTTCCCAACTTATTGAAATGGACATCCAAACACCAGATGGGGAACAGAAGGGGCAACCCTGTCCCTCTTCTCTGCCCACCAGCCTGAACAGGCTGTTTCCCCTCTCTTTCTTACCAAGCTTCCAACCTAACCACCCCTCAAAAGGCATAAAGCCAGCCGTCATTCAGTATATGCCATCCTCTCGATCCAAACTGGATTCATGTCATCACCTCCCACAGCCCTAACCCATAAACAGCCAAGATAGCAAATTGCTTAAAAAGCTAAAATTAAACCCCCAATCCCTCTACAATGCTAAAGTGACAATCTTAACATCATAACCTAACATAACCTCTGTATAATGGGTAAACTCTTGCTTAGCTAACTACCAATAGTAGCCTCACCATGATTCCCTGATTAGTACCGACCAGATGCACCACCCAAAACTAAACCCATGCCAGGAGAAACCCCCAAGGACAATGTACCACCAAAACTCTAAGAAGCGTACTGTCACCCAAAACAAAACAAGATCAATGACTTGCCATCAAGCCTAACTGCAGCCCCTTTCCCTGCCCAATGGATATACTAATAACCACAATGATATTTCCTTTCTTATTGGATCCATTGCCCGGTAATCCTGCCATCGAACCCACTAACCCTTATAAGGCAAGAAGGCCTTTGTAAACCAAAAAAACACCCTGCAAATGCCATCAATATATCCATGGAGTAATAACCATGCAAACTGTAGATGAATGCCCCTCCATATACCAATGCTGACCCTTGCAACCAACTTACTTTGGCAATGGGAAATGTGCCACAATCTTCACCCTATCACCTATACCATTCCAGCATAAATCCCTTGCAAAACTTTGTAAATTGCCATATTCTGTCACCCATGGAACTGTAGTCATTGCTTCTAAATCCTCCTTGACCAACTGGAATACCCTCCTTCCTCACAAACCTGCAGCAACAAACTCAAATATCCATCCCCCAATCTCCTATCCCCTGGTGGCTGCAACACCCCTACCATGCTTCACTTATAAAAGCTAGCCTAGAGCCATGCAATACACCTCTAATACTATGAACCCAACCTGACACCTCGGTTAACAGCACCATCAAACCATACTACTGTCATATCAAACAAAGTGAACATGAACCCTAATCCCCCCAACTCCATTTGCTTAAACTAGGATGCCTGCCAAATTGACTAATTCAGAATTACAAACTCCCATTCCAAACCTTTCTATACTAAAGAGGAAGTGACAGCCTACAAGACTTCCACCCTTACCCCAAAGCTCACTTAACTAACCAACCCCCTTCAGCTGTTGCAACTCTATCCCACCTATGTTCAACCCCAAAATCCCCTTAATGTAAACTAAACACTTGTTTTACCATGCTCCTAAAATACCTCAAGCACAGCTGTCACCACAGTAATCCCAGACCGTGCAACTCTCATTTGCCTAAATGAGCACCTGAAATCATGTCATTACCTGCGACCTCAATGCCTTCCCCAATGTCCAGAAACTCCAACAGCAGCATCATCTGTCAAAATCCATTTCTTTCAAATCTTCCAGGTGATACAACTCTGTACTTCACCATCTCTGCCTGAAAATCTGTAGTTCACCATCTCTGACTGAAATTGTGTACGTCCATCATCTGGAATCTCCTCAATGCACCCCTGCAACTACCAGAGCATCGACCTCAGTAATTCTATTTCCTTCAGGGCATTGGCTATTGTTCATTCTGTGCTCCCTCATCTATGACCTCTGTGCACCACACAAATGACCGGAACATCCCTTGAAACAGCCTCAATCACCTTTCCAATCCCCTTCCTTCAGGTCACCAAGCGATACCTGCTCCATTTCCATACCTGACAGTCTGCACCACAGTCCTAAGGTCATCATGGACGTAATACTTGCAGTAGTAAGTTCATACCAAAATGTTATTCCTTACCCAGCTGGTCTTGCCTAAGCCCCTTGAGCCCCTCCCCACCTCTTACCTCATTTCTTCTCAATCAACCCTCCTTCCATTCAACCCTTTCATTCCCCCCACCCTCTTACCTCTCACTAATATATTTGTCTAACCCCCTACTGAAGATGTCCCTGGACAAATTGGCTTGTTGCCAAACCTCATTTATATGACAAACACATCATAATATATAATAACCAACAATTAGTTCACATTCACTGCAGTCCAGCCAGTTACTGCATGGTTGTTCCCATGGTAATGCACCTTAGGTCTTCAGAGATTAGTCATCTAATGCGATGTTGAGCTAGGAATAAAGCAAGTCTATCAAAACTGGAAGCACTATGCAGCATTATAAACTATATCAGAGCTACCACTAAGAGAATAATACATATAAACTGCATCAGAGCTACCACTAAGAGAATAATACATATAAACTGCACCAGAGCTACCACTAAGAGAATAATACATCTTCTTATAGTTGTTGTTGTTTTATGTCTTCATTTAGATGTCTGCTTATTTGCTTGCTAATGAATAAGCTCATTACAACAAACTGCTTCCAGCCAAAACCGGAACCAAGTTAGGAATATTATTGCTTAATATGTATTTAATTGTGTGTGTCTGTGTGTATGTATGTATATATATATATATATATATATATATATATATATATATATATATATATATATATATATATATATATATATATATATATATATATATATATGTGTGTATGTATTAGCACTTTAATTATTTGTATCATTGCCTGTCAAATATGGTCGTAGAATATAATATAAAAATACCTGCTAGAAAAAGAATAATTATGTAGCATTTATTTCCAAAAAATGAATTTAAACATGATTTAAAAATAGTTATGTTTGGTAGTTGCCAAAAGCTCAAAGATAACATATCCCATTATGTAAACATATCCTGAGGAAAATAGTCTGTAGCAATCTCATTTCTATATAATATTCTACTTAACCAGTATTCATTCTGATATATATCCGATAAAAAAACACTCAGATACTTATGAAAAACATTATGCTAGAAGAAAATCACCTCTGAGTCAATGATAAGGCAGACTGCCATTTCTAAATTTATAATCTTTACTTGTAACTTAAGCACACAAGTGCAAGAATTAATTTATTGAATTTCCTTTGAATCCCCTCTAATTATCAAATGACTCTAGAGTTGGGTTTAAATAGATGCCCTGTTTTCAAGCTTATACACAATAAATGACAAAACAAATATATTGTTACTTTATTGTGTGTGTTTTTATATATCTGCATATGGTACCCAATGTTCTCAATGAACTTTTACATATGTCCTTAATATGATGATTAAACATTTAAAATTGTATCTGCTGCTATGCCTAGCTCATGAAAAACTCTGATTTTTCTCAAGAGTTATATTACTTCTGTGGTGGCCCACATTGCTTCAGACCTACTCAAATATCATGTTTTTGATTTTGCCAATATTGATGACCATTTTATTTAAACTGACCCAAATATATAATTTAAGTAAGAATACTTTAAATATCAGTCCAAATTGTTTACATTTTCATGGTTAATACTGATTTTTCCAAGTTTAATGCCGTCAGCATAGACGGCACAAAACATAAATTCTTGAAATTCCATATATAGCAGGTACAAGTTAAAGAGGCCTACTATGACCCAATATGGAACATTCTGATTGATCATGCAAGTTGGACCCACTGCCCCTTCCCATGAAGCCTTTCTATTTTTTTTTTTATGTAGCCATTATCATATCCAGCCAATTAACCTTAAAGGAAGCCCTGTCCATAGAAGCTTATTAATCAAATTAGGATGACTAATTTTATCACACCACTGGAAAAATATGCATACACTACATACACCTTAAAATCCCATGTCCAAATCAGCCCCTACATAATGTTAAAAAAAGTCAGCTATAAAGATGTAGCAACTCAGTTTTGACATAGGCATGTTGATACACCAATAATATATGATTGTCCTGCATTTCAAGCAACAGCCTATCTAGCAGAGCTCACTATTTAAACTTGTCAATGCTAGATAAAGACACAGGCCTATAGTTATTGACTTGAGTTTTGTCACCCTTGTTAATATGAAATGAACGAGGACAGTTTTCCAGTGTTCTGGAATAACCTACTCTCAGAAAGTCTTCTAGAAGAGGACACTTATTGGTATTCCATGCTTACTGTGTAGTTCTTTTAAATACTTATTAAAGATGTTATCAGTATTCAGAGCTTTATTATTCTTTACGTATTTAATAAATGTATCTAAATTTGTTACATAAAGTGTAGCCAAGTTGACATCCTCACTAAAAGAAAAGTTAACCACTGTATTATTAAGCTTTTATCTGTTCCATATTTAGTTGAGAGGACTATATTTTCTGTCCACTATACCCTGAAGAAAATCATTTTTCGTCTTGCATTCCTCCACTGCTTATATATTTATAGAATGATCTCCTGTTTCCTTACGTCTTAGTGACAGGTTATCCTAGTAGGCTATAAGATCAGATTTAACAGACAATGTCATAGATTTGCAGAGAAAATTATATATCTTCTTATAAAAACATGTGTTTCTTAATTTCCATTGTTTATATGATTGAGTGCTCCTATTTATCGAACTTTTAGAATGTCCAGATATAGTACTAGTAACATTTCTTATGTTTATTGGCAAACATATTTGTGAATGTTAACTATAATTAATCTGTGACATAAATGATTGCTCTCTCTGGCTATTTAACCTGAGCAAGACTGATAAACACTGCGACACAGAGCTGGTTATAAATTTCATAGGGAAAATAATTCTACACATCATGCAAAAATTAGTAGAAGTGCTCCCAGACAAATCTCATATTTGATCTGAGCTTTGATTATTGAATGATAATCCCTGCCAGGAAAACCAGTAAACAAAAATCTTCTTCCAAATGATGCAATTTTAAACACAAAATGCCAAACAGATTTTGAACTCAGGTAGGTACCTCTGTAACCTATTTGAAACTAAAAGCACAAAAAATTTAGGTAGTTTATTTAAGTTGCTTGTATAATAAATAGTTTACAAGTCTTACTTGAGGGAGAGAGAGAGAAAAAATACTTGTCCTGTTTTAAAAACGCTGCTTGAAAGGAAATATGTTTTATATATATACTATTTATATGTGTATAAACTACTTGTTTAAAATTTAAAAATTAAGAACATTTAATTTACATGTATAAATATGAGGAAGTAATTTTATTATTATACATATTTTTATTAATGTTATACATTTTTAGATTAGATATGTTAATATATATTCTGAAAGAACAGTTTTTACAAATGTGTTAACCTATAAACCATACTAGATCTTGTGTCTTAAAGTTTTTGGGTAGTTGTTGTTTTAAATGTGTGCGATTTGATTTAATTAGTTAATTGGGTTAATTGAGCATTTATTGATTTAGGGTATTTGCTATATAAGACTGTTCACTGTTGTAATTGTTTGTATTCTGATGAAGTCATACTTTGATGAAAAACGTAGATCAGTGTTGTGGCGTTTAAATAAAACTGTGTTTTCACAGCTGGATTTACCTTATTGTGAGCTGTTATATCTTTACTATTTGCCTTGGTGGTTGCTGCTTTGGATCTACATTTTACCTCTGTAACCTGATTCAGTTCATTTTTCTAAAGAAACTCAGTGAAAAGTGTTTTGAGCTTCCCTGGTTGGTACTGAATAAAATTGCTTCACTGGGTAAGGTAATGTCTTGGAGAGCAAAAACGTTTCTAACATTCATTTCTGAACTATCAGAAGGCAGCTATACTACAAATAAAATAATTTCTCAACACCGCATCTTAACTCATTCCCTTCCACTGGAGCTATGAAATATTCCCTTCCACTGGAGCTATGAAATATTGTCCTCAATGTCAAGAGGCTATATCCTGGCTCTTTTGAAAACTCAAGTTATATTTTTACAATTCAAGCAAATTATCGTATCTGTAGAACCAAACACGTTACTCAAGAAGTGTGCATTGAAACTCTTCAACGTAAACTAATCTTTTTACAGTGGTAGTATTCATTAGATTCTAAATCTTAAACTGTATTTTATGTCACAATAAACACAGTAAATATTAATTTCTGTTGTGTTTTCTGAACAACTTAAATATCTCATTATCATTGTAACTAGGCAATACTGTCAGCAGCTCTAAACGTTCATATGAGGTGAATCAGTTTTGTCCGTGTTGCTTGATTGCTGAGCTGTTTATAGTGAAGTATGACATTATGACAATGCAAATAGTAAATGTAAACATTTAATATCTTCTTAGCTGCACTACACAGAGGTCAGGAAACAATGCAATTGTATCACCCATCATGAACGCTTTAAGATGAAATCTTTTAGTAGGTTGTATGAAGCATGGTTATGCAATTACTAATGTACGTGTAAACAGGCAACATTAGACACCTAGAGGTATGACTAGGCTGATCCTAAGAAAATGTCTGCAGGTGTCATAATCAGTTTTACCCGTAATGAATATAGAGACTTCCTTAATAAAACACCATCCTTAATAAAGGTAATGATGCCCCTTCTCTTTTCTTTGATTATGTTCTGTAACAGCTGTACAGTGTATAGCAATTCAGAGGAGAACTCCAATCTGACTCTTGCAGTCAGGTTTCATTTACTATATTTAAGGAACTTGGAGTACTACAACAAAAATGTATTTATTTTTCTTACATACACTAGAATCTCTCTCTCACACGGAGAATAAAACACTTTTTGTACACCCACCTTGCTATTTAAGGTCTTATGTCTTTGTAGTGTTCTCTCTCCCACCAGCTGTCAGTCCTGTAGAACATCTGACTGGTTGAATAGCCAATTGATTTATCTGTAGTATAGATGTAGAAATGATCCTATTCCCAGCCAGACTTAACAATCTAACCTAAGTGTATAAAGCCAATCTCAAAATCACACAATTTTCACATTTTACCTCGAACATATTGTTGTAGTTGTGAGTATTTCTTAGGATGTTAAGGCTGTTATCAAGTCACATCATGTAGTCCCTCCACCTCCACCTTACATACTGTCACTTTGTGAAAAGATTTAAGCAGCAGTTCTCCCCATTTGCTGCTGAAAAATATATTTATGCCTAATGGACTTACTTGTATAGCAAATTAGAGAAAATAAAAGATACAGAACTGTGCATATCCTGAGTGCAAACATTCAGCCCATACAGCTCACTCACACTGAAGCATTATGTAGTGAGCTCTGATGGAAGACAACTGATTCGTATACCTCTGCCTGATCGCTCTCTAAACTGATGCAAGAAACATTTTATAGTGAAAAAAATGTAACAATATATGGATGCCTGGTGCCCAGCAGATGAAGTGTAGGTAGGAAGAGAGGGTAGGATAAGCATCTACTGCTGGGTCTCCTCAAACTGATACATAGAAATCAGTAGCAGTTTAGAAGAATTACCTTTCTTCTGGACATCAAAAGTATATAAGATTGCCATGGCAACTCTAACAAAATAACAACTGAGAGACTCAGTAGTTAACTCTGTACTTCATAAATAAAATAAAGTAATATATTGTAGATGACACCAATATTACTTAAGGTATTTGAAATATATAATTATGTGGTTTATTGATGAGCAGTGGCACCACTAAGGCAACAATTCCAAAACAACACAAAGAAGGTGGTGTTGGTGGATCCCTAAGCAGAAACAAAGTCTGGCAACACACATGCATTTTGCAGATGAACTTGGGTTACTTGCATGTCCCCTAGCATTTTAAAACTGCTATAATTAGCTTGATCAAATAAATTCTGTAAAGTCCAGTGCAGGTGTAACTCAGAGCTTTCACAGAGGGCTACAAAAAATTATCTGTGTTACAGTAAATATGTTTTCTATACTTGAAAAAGGAAATACAATTTCATTTGGAGATCCAAACATAAACAGGAATGTTTTCTGGAGGTGTCATAAAACATTACTCATTGGCAGTGCAAATAAGTTAGTCTCTACATGACAAACTGGGGTGGTGTGAGGGTTGTTTAGGAATTCCAGCTTCAGACATTCTTAAGGGAGACAGGGACGATATAAAAATAAAAGTAGGCTGAGTTATTCATACACATAATGCAGAGTCACTTGAAGTAGTTGTGCTTACAGTATGCAGTGATGCCTGCGACTTATATTGACAGATTTACAGTTCCTCCTGAATGTGCATAAACGGTCATAGAGCACATGTGCAAAGGGCAGGAATCATGCACAGACCACACTGTGTAAACACCTCAGTGGGGTCTGCGCATCTGCCACCTGTGTGATGCACTGATGTGGATGACCTTCAGGCATTCCAAAGGAGTGGGGGATATGCTGATTGCAGGTGTGCAAAGAGCAACATTATCACAGCTCCGTAGTATCACTACTGGATCGGATGAAGCCATTGTGCAATGATGCAGTAAAATGGTGTGGTGAAATCTCTGCTCCCAGTGTGAATCCTGATATACCAAGGGTAGCGGGTAGCAGCTTCTGTCAATACTACTGCACTGTTTATGGTTTGTGTGCTGTACACAACAAATGCAAACACAGCTCCCACAGCATCATAGGCTTACTGTTTGTGGTCCATTACAGAAGACTGTATGCCAGCAGCATGAGATGCCTTCCTAGGAGCATCTTTACATATATGTAGTATAACCATTATGTGCAAGACACTGCAGTACATATCAAATGAAGCTGGTCTAGGATGGCAGTCATTTAGAACCCAGCAGTCAGTACACTGTGAGCCCAGTATAAGACTAAGTAATTTGCCAGTGTGTTTAGCTGTCATTGTGCTGTGAGCCAGAGATGAGTGTTAGACAGCAGTTATGGTTATGGTGCTATGCTGCTTGGTATTCTTTGGTCATGGCAAGGGATAATTCAAGCATATTTGTGGCACTCTGCCAATGACCATGATGTGCAGAAAATGTTAATATATTTTAATTAGGGGATTCATTCCTGCAGCCTCTTGGGCAACCACGGTGGTACAGCGATTAGCATTGTCACCTCATAGCAAGAGGTTCTCTGGTTCGATCCTCAGCTTGGATGCCTTCTGTGTGGAGTCTGCATGTCTTCCCTGTGGTCATGTGGGTTTCCTCCGGGTGCTCCGGTTTCCTCCCACATCCCAAAGACATACTGTAGGTGGATTGGACACTCTAAATTGGCCCTAGACATGAGTGTGTGCATGTGTGCGCCTTCCGTGGAAGGTTGCATGCCAGACTGGCAACTGGACACCATAAAACTCTACTGCCTATCATGAGTGGACAGGTGATCTGCTGTGGCGACCCCTAACTGGGAAAAGCCAAAAGAAGAAGAAGAATTCCTGCAGCCTCTTCCCTTGGAAAGTATGACTTGTTGTCACTGGTGTGGGAAAGGTAGCTGGTGTGGGTGTCACATAATGCTTGTTAGTGCTGCATATGTCTCTGCCTTCTGTATTTTCAAAAGACCATTTACAGAAATGTCCCTCAAAGACCTGCTGATATTGTTGCTCAGACAGATCTGCTGTGCACAACATCACTGTCCAATATACATCAGCAAAATTTCTTAGTCACGCACATTTCTGTATAAACAACATCAGCCTCATTCCTTTGTCATTGCACAACATTGCTCTCCAAGAGACATCAGCATCATTCCATGGTCATTGCACAACATTGCTCTCCAAGAGACATCAGCATCATTCCATGGTCATTGCACAACATTGCTCTCCAAAAGACATCAGCATCATTCCATGGTCATTGCACAGCATCATTGTTCAAGATATATCGGCATCATTCCTTGGTCATTACACAAAATCGCCGTCCAAGAGTTGTTAACATCATTCCTCAGACACTGCATATCATTGCTGTCCAGCAGATACAATATCACTCCTGGGTCATTACACAACCTCACTGTGCCAGATATATCAGCATCATTCCTCAGTTATTTCAGGTGGCGGTTTACAAGTGAACTATGGACACATTTATGAAATGCAGAGGTCCATTAATGCATCGTTCATGTGAATACCTGCTCAAAACCTGGACTCTTCTCGGTGTACAGTAAGGTGTGCTGTTACTGTAGAATACACACATATAATCCTGAATCACAAAGGTCTTTGGTATATGGTTTTAATGAAACACCACCCCTGTGTTATTGTGGACAACAAATGAGTCCATCACAAAGTTATAATAAAGTTTAAGAAAATATAGATCTTTCTACTTTTCCTGACCCCTTCAGCACAGCATCTGACCCATCTCTCCCACCCTTCCTGTGTCTCTGGGTATCACAGGATGAGAGAAGTCAAGTAACTGAAAGCAACAACAATTTTATGGTTATGAGCTACAATGGGTGTTGCCCCTTTGGAGTCCCATCCCTAGAAGTAGTTTTTCAGGAGGTGTTTAATCAAGGCTTTACATTTGACTAAGATAGCAGAAGTGTCCTGCAGAGACCACCAACCACATGCTGTAAAGTTTACTTCAATAGACATCAAACCCGAACCACAAGGATAAAGACTGCATCTAGTTCATGGGAGCAGAGCCCCATTTCCTTGACATATAGTATGATCCTGCTCTTCGCTCATCCCAAGTAATTTGTATCCTCTGCATTTCATACATAGTTGTCAGTGGTCCACATTTCAGCTATCATGAACATCCCTGGTGATTGATAGGTAAAAAGATCACAAGTTCTAGTATCGTACTGATCCAAATGGATACATCGTGACACACCTCTTCCCAGTCCATGGATGCATGACTTTAATGTTTATTTCATACCATGCAACAAAAGGCACATAAGAAATCCATTCAGATGCAAGTTACTCATCTTATAAGATTTCTGGCAAATTTAATTGACTCACTGGACTCTACTTGAAATTAAAGCATACAAGTGAGAAAATTAGATTGCTGAGTGGGACAGAGAAATGCTTAGCTAGTAGAACTCAGAAGGTTGCAGTTTAGGGGTACCAGTTGAGCAAAAATCCATTGTACCAGTGCCACTCTATAGAGTTAAGTGGTGAGACTGATTCTATTGAGTTTTACCCAAATCAAACTTAAACATACCTCTCAACTGTCCAGATTTTTGGAGAATGTCCAGATTTTTTGCCTCATATTTTTGGTCTGTTTCTCATAAAACTTGTGGTTTTCTGGTTAATCTGTGAGGACTGAATTAACTAAATAAGTACATACATTTACGTCTCAGACTTCATATCCTTCCAAAAATGCACGGCAACACAAAACCTTTTATTCTAGAAACTGTCTAAGTTTATAAAAGCAATATTTAAAATGTGTCCCTATTTTGTGGGCTTTTATCCATCCATCATTCTTGCCTTTGTCTAGATTTCTTGTGTTAAGAGGTTGAGAGGTATGGATTTCATAATAAGGCTAAATTAAATAGTAAGGAAACTCTGTTCTATTCTCAGCAATGACCTTCAGAATGACTAGATTACAGTCACTTGCTAAACACACCAAAACTCAAATCATGGCTCCTCTAACAAAACAGACTGAGGAGGCAGTGTCTTATGTCAAACTGCTCACATACCATTAATCCCACCTTTGAGGTACACGGACCTTAGACATAATAATAAAAAAGGGGGAGCTGTAAGGTCTTGCACCACCCCCACCCCAACGCTAAACCCCACAAATGAGAGGTTCAGTCTCCACTGCTAAAGTGTTTTTTGTCGTCATTTTTTGTGTCCTATTTGCTCATTCTGGTACAAGTTAGAATGTTGGAGTACACACATTATTAGCATATGCAAGCATCTGACATCTGGTGAAAAGATTCAAGGAATATGTTAGTGGTAAATCTGTAGGATGAACAGCAAAAATAAAACATTTGGAAGGTTTATTCTCACTCCAAATAAGCCATGATGTACAGTGTAAAAGTAAAGTGTCAAAGGATAGCAGAATGTAGGAGTATAGGGCCAGCTGTGTTGACAGTGGGGCTGTATTTGTCATTCTTTTATTATAAGGGGTGCTTGTGAGTCTTCGGGAGGAATACTGTACTCAAGTTTTGGACGCCATACCTGATGAGGGGGCATGAGCTGGTGATAAATGTAAAAACAATGGTAATCAAGTTGTTATGGGGAATGGTGAATGTGTTGTGTGAAAGGAGGCTAAAGCCACTGGCAATCTGATATCAGGGAAGTACAGTGGTTTAGTAGTTAAAAGCATCGTCATCGTCATCGCCATCATCATCATCAACCCTCTTTTTTTTCTTTTTTTTTTAAGTAGGATCGTGGTTTTGTGTCATCTGCTGCCATCTCTCTCTCTCTCTCTCTCTCTATTCAGTTCCACTCTTGTTCATTTTTCAGCACTCATGCCTGACTGTCACAGGTCTTCACTCACACAACTTATCCACCTCTTTGCTGGTTGCCCCTGTTTCCACTTGCGTTCTTCCTGTCTGTCACAAATCATCTTTACCAGATTACCTTCTGCTTTTCTGCACGTGCCCAAACCACCATAATCTTTTCTCTTTGACTGTTTCTGTAATTGGAGCTAGTTTGGCTTCTACACTTATGTCCTCATCTCTTCGTCTTTTCTACAGTGTGCATCCTGCGGCCTGTCTAAGGCACTTCATCTCCATTATCTCTAACTTCCTCAATTGCTCTGCCTTTACTGCTCAGGTTTCTGCACCATACAGTAGTACTGGTCAGACCACTGTTTTGTATATCTTACTTTTAAGCTTATATGGCATTCTTCTGTCACACACTACCCCTGACACTCTGTGATGGTTGACTGCAGCCCCTCTGATTCTAGCTATGACCTCCTCATTCATATTTCCCTTCTCCTCAACCATCCCTCCCAGATACTTGAAGCTGTTAACCTGTTTCACCATTTTCCCTTCTATCAGAATTCTGAGCATCTTCTGATTTCCTCCATTTGCTGCCATTACAACTGTCATATCTGCTCTCAGTTTCACTCCATGTGCCTTCAGTTTTAAAATTCCATTACCCTGTTGTTTGCTGAAGCTCTTGCTCCAAGTCTGGCTGTAATTCCACATCAACTGCATACAGCAACTGTGTGGCTCTACCCCCTCCAACCTGTTTGCTGATGTAGTCCATCACCAGTATGAAAGTGGGCTCAGAGCTGAACTCTGGTGCACACCACTACCACTGGGATTGGGAACACTGCTGTGACACTGAAGACTGTTCATACTTGAGGTAGTAGGTCCTTGAACACAGCCTGTACTAATCCTACCAATGTTTCTGGGACTTCGAACCACTGTAGGACTGTACTGTCCAAATCAGCTTTATTGGGACCTTTTTTATGCTTCCTCCAAGTCAAGGTAAACACTGTCTAAGAATTCAATTTGTCAGTTGGGAGAATGGGTTGGTCTGCAGACTCTTTTCACTCATGTTTATTTCTGCAGAACAGACTTCACTCCTGACCTCAGGAACTCTAGACTATCTTTGCGGAGTTTGCAAGTTATTCCCATACTTGAGTGAGCTTCTTCTAGTGCCCTGGCTTCCTCCCAAAATTTGAAAGAATCTTGGCTTGTTGACTACTTTAAAAAGCCCAAATGAGCTACATCTAAACTTGTCATTTTGGCCTGAGTCACAGTTGAAAAAGAGTCTGTGAGAGATCATTTCACTTCCTTGAATAACAAATAAACTAGCAGTAGCATGTTTAAATGCACTGCGCTATAGTAGTATAGTGCAACTGCTTGGAAAAAATGGATAATGGCATGGGGTATGGCTGGCAAGTGATAAATAAAAGTGAAGGTGCACATCAAAAAATATTATTTCCATGGAGAATGTGGTATGTACATGGAATGCCATGCCTTTAGGAGTGGTGAAAAGCAGATGTGCAGAAAGCTTTACAGATGTTTGAGACATGGAAAAGCAATCACGTAGACTTCATGAACCAAAGATCATCTTCCTTTATCATCTACAAATGTTAGCCAGTTATACTTCCATGTGCAAAGAACTCTGGGAAGTTTGTATTTGGAATCACTGTCTCATATTCCCAAACATATCTGACCAAGGCCAAGGTAGAACTTAACTTGTTCTGAGGCTCCATTATTGAAGTTGTTCATAAACTCCAGACATCATAATAGACTACAGTGCCACCGGGAGACAAGAAAACAAGCAGCCTCTCCAACCCAGCCTGTTAAAGAGGCATCCTTTTAAAATTAGCTTGAGATTCTTTGTATTGTTATGGAAAGCTGGCATGGTGTTTGATAAAGTTCATTAATGTATCGGTATGGGTGTAGTTGTGGAATCAAATCAGCTGTCACAAGCATTTAGATAATTAAAAGTATGTCAGAATTGCCATATGGCAATATTGATTCCATACTGTAAAAAATCTACTGCCAGTCATTAGCGGACTGGCGTTCCGCTGTGGTGACCCCTTACCGGGAAAAAGCTGAAAGACAAACAAACTACAGTAAAGCAAATTAAAAATATATATCAATTTTCTCGGGGGCATTTTAATGCTTATTCTTCACTTTACAGATTTCTAACAAATACTCTTATTTTTTCCATATAGTTTGTCAGCTGAATGCCATTTAAATTTACAGAATAAATAGAAAAGACTCATGCTCTCTAAATTCTGGGCTTGTTTGTTCAAACTCCTTATAGTATAGAATAGTCATCCACTGCACATTTAACCCTCTGACCGCAACATAAATCAGTGCAAACCCTGTGTTTGTCTCCATGAATCAGACCAGTACAATTGCCTTCCTTGTGCCATTTGGCTTGTACCATTTAGGTATCTCAGGAAAGGGCTTTCATTTGCCCTGCTCATACTTAAATGTAGGTAACCTGACTTGGAATCTGAAGCAGTTTTTTATTTACATTACAGAGAACTCTGATTGCCCTTTAAGCGCATTTTTTCTATTTGAAAGGTGTGTAAAGGGTGAGTGAGGTACAGAAAAATATTTTATGAGTTTCGGTTTGTTTTTCTGTTTACTGACCTGGGGCAGAATTTTAAGAGTTCCTTTTCTGTGAAAGGGCCCTATTCATGAAGATAGTTTAATGACAGGTCTACTGCATTAAATGACATTTAATTGGATGTCTAAATGATATATATATAAATAAACAAATGGAAGCAAAGCAGAGATAGAAATCACAAGTTTAACTGCTTTGACCAGTTCAAAACCTTTTGTTAAAATCAAGAACAATAATTTTTATTTATTTTTCAGACTGCTGCTTTCTTAGATCATGATCTTACTTTCATGTAGTGATAGAAATTCAAGGAGATACTGCCTTTCATCTACTATGATAGACTTTCTCAGTATGACTTGCAAAAGTTCAAGACCAACAGACTCGCTTTTAACTAGAATCTGTTGCCCTCACTGAAATACAGCAATACAGTACCACTTTTCCATTAAGGAATGTACCCTTCATTCCAAAATATGTAATTGCAAACATAATGTATAGCAGCAGAAGAAAACACAAACATATTAGTTACATGCTAAAAATAAAAGCTAGAAGTCTTAAGTTTCAGCTTTGTTACTTGGCTTGCTCCTTCAAAAATATCACTGTGAATTTTACAAGTTATAAAGCACATTACTTTTATTCTAATTCTACTTTTAATAAGAGGTGTTTCTTTGTTAATCAGGTAAGTTAATTATTGTCAGTAACTCAGACTCTTTTCACCCATAGACCTGGCAATAAGTATATGCCCTATATTTTTGTTTCTAATAGCATATTCTGTTTTGCTATTTTCCAAGAAATCCATCCAAAAACTAGTTCTTATATATGCTTTGTTGAAGAACGCACCCCTTTCAAGTCCTACTCCATGCTTTCATAGTTTCTTTGTTACACTTTATTCTCTATTATCTTATCATGTTAACATAAAGCTAGGATTAAAATACATTATCCTACGTTATCCTCATTTGCTACCATTTCAAATCATCCCGACCAGGCTAGTAGATTGGTGTCATGCTACTTAGTTTAGTAATAAGCTATAGAGTTCCACCAATAGCATTTCCTCATTACAATACTAAAACTATTGTCTTTTACTTGCAGTTTGTCAGTCTGTCCTTCTTCTCTGTTTCCTTTCTTGGCTCTGTCCAAGCCCCTTAACCACAACGATCCTGTGTGTCTGTGTTATGCCCCCTCCCTTTTTACTGAAGACATGCCTAATTATCTTGTAATCCCGTCACCATCTTAATAACATTCCAGTTAAGCCATAACTAGTTCAGGGTGTTAAGCCATAACTAGTTCAGGGTGGAAGGGCATTTGCCCTGGGCACAAGCTGCTAGGGGCCATGATGGCTGTGGAAATGCAGAACTGGTACTGGCTACATAAACAAATGACAATACTACATTTACAGTCACGACTGAAGTGTTTAGTGTGTGGTGATTTAAGTGTAGCAAACTGTTTGTTACTTTTTGTCTGCAGATTTGAGAAGACTCTCTTTTTAACTCCTCATCTTTGAGGGAAGTATTAGTTCAGGGACTGCACAGGGCAACAGATGGCCTGGCTAGAGTTCTGCATTCCTATGCAGGCCATTTATGTGTGTGTCTGTCTGATGTCTCTTTGAAAGTTTAGTGTCCTGAAGTGCTTCAGGTACAATATTCCAAATATGGTCCCACTGTTATCCAAAACAGAAAGTATGGTTGTGCAAGTAAACTTACCATAACAGTAGATATTCCACTGATCACTGTTAACAGTAGCCTTAGTTATATGGGTTATATCCTGCTAAAGCTTTAGGTTACCTTCCATGCACCCAAATTGTCAAGCTGCTCAAGCTGAGCTGACTAAAAGACAAGTTTGGGCCCAAAAACCTTCAGAGCTTTATTGCCACTGAAGAGTACCCTCCTCTGAGACTTTTCAGGATCAACGGTTGGCTTGTATTTTTCCTTTGCTGGGCAGATGAGTTCCCTTTGGGAGAAAAAAAAACTTCCTTTCAATTATCTTTGTTGATTTTTAATACCTTCATCTTCAGGAAAGTTATTTTAAAGCTGTGAGTTTGTGTTTTATTGAACTCTCATGAGACAGTATTTAAAAACTATATTTTCCTGTGGAGAAATTGTATTTATTTTAAAGTGATTTTTACTGTGTTTTTGTGTGAAAAAGTTTGACTTTTAAAGACTTGAATTTTTTCCACAAGAAAGAGGCACCATTTTCAACTTGATCATGAAACAAACAGTTGGTCCTTCTTCCAGCACAAAAAGAAAAAGAAAAAGTTAAGCAAACAGCCTTTGCCACCACAACATGCTAGCAATTTTTCTGTGACCATTTGTTGTACCATAGTCCACTCATCTTTTACCCCAGATCTCTCTGGTGTAGCATCTACTGCCACTTTGGGCCCTGGGTTATCCACATCCTCTGAGGCTATTGGGCAGGGAAAGCCACTCTTGTTGGTTCTGGGACAAAGAACATGAAAGGATTCCCTGTTTTGTCAGAATGTTGTGCCCATCCCTGGGGAAGGTACTGCTGCCATTTATAACACTGTTGGCTCCAGTTTTTCAGTCAAAAAGGAACAGAAAACTAAGCATGTATCTACTTCTCCTCGTTTCCTTAGACAGGAATAGTTTTCTGGGTCTGATTCAAGGTTTTATTCAAGCTTCTGTTCCTTCTTATTTATTATTTTCTGGTGAAAGAAAAAAGAATGAAAGAAAGGATACCTCCTTTCCTGAAGATATTAAGCATCTGGACAGGCATATGAAGGGACAGATATAGGTTTTCTCCTCAGTTTTATGATTCGTACTCAGAAGAGAGTTCAGTTTCTGATTCTCCCTTTGGGGTTCTCCTGTCTTTGAGACTATTTCAGGAATTTGCCAGTGTTTTCTCCCTTTAATTTCTCCAAGTCTTTTGGGTTTCTAATACCATGACAAGAATGGACCCCATTCCTAAGTCAAAGTAAAATTTAAGTTCATGAAATTAGTATTGTTTCAGTCTTTGATGTCAGCCAAAAGTTCTCTTCTCAGCACCCGCAATGGGCCTAGTAATGACTCCTTCTGCAATTCATATGGAGTTACATGTATTGGTAACATATCTAAATATGATTGTAAATTCTTTTTTATAAAACAGTGCAAGAAACTTCTCTGTGTGGAAGATTTTCAGTCCATATATTTCTAGTCAATCACTGTATATTAATCAGATCAGACAATAGTAGTAGAAGTAGCGAACTTAAACTCGTCTTAAGTCAAAACAAAACAAAAAATAGTAATAGAAATATATAATTATACAGCATGACTAAGTATTCGAAAGTAATCCAAGCAAGACAGGCAGTCTGTTTCCAGTCGAAAATCCTAGTCTGTGTACTTAATAAAGGATTTTCAAAATTTGCCAAAAGAAGAAGAAGTAACTCTAGATTTAAAATATGCTTATCCTATTCATTTTCATCCAGACTTCAGGTGTTTCTTAAGGTTTGTGCACCTAGATCACTTTTATCAGGTCTCTGCTTTACCCTGAGGACTACCCACTGCACAGAGAGTGTCCACTAAGTGGCTAGTTCCAGCTCCTGCATCAATTTTTTTTGCTTTTCTATATTTAGATGACTTGCCTATTTTGGCAAAGCCTTTTAGATCTCTTACATAGGCTGGGATTCAAAAGTCATTTTTGACTCCTTCACAAAGGATTGCATTCCTGGCGGATGTCAGCTGGACACCACAGTTCAAAGAGCTTTTCTTTCACAAGAAAAATAAATCTATATCTAGATCTATTTCTAAGCTTTTCTATTCAGACTTTGGTCACTGTGAGGGAATACATCAGGATTTTGGTTTTCATGACTTCTCTGGTTCTCATGATAACCCTGGCTAGATTCCAGGTGAGAAAGATACAATGGTATCTGAAGTCTCTTTGGTCCAAACATCAACATCCCTTGTCTTTTCAAATCCCATTGCTGGGGTTTGCCAATAGAATAATTATTTGGTGGAGGCAGCAAATAACCTTAAATTTGGATCTTGAGGTATCCCTCCCTGTTCCAAAGTAGTCAGGCATTATTCCCATGCCATTACCAAACTTTGGAATCTGCAACCTCTCTCTCTTACTCAACTAGACTATTTAAAAACATTTAAATTTGCACTAAAAGAACACTATCTCAATATTGTTGTCTGCTCTTATAGTCATATAATTAAACCACCTTAAATGTTTTGACCACTATACACTACAAATACTTTTACTAACTTAATATAGTTGCAATTTACACTTTCTGTCTTTGTATCCAATCTCTCTTGCTTTCTTTATTTCTGTGGCTAAATAAACAGAATTGATTAAACAGTATTCTTACTTATGAGAATATATAAACATAATTACTAAAAATCAAACAGACTGGGTTTATTTTCTTGTATTGTATACCTTTATAATATGTATTTGTCTTGTATATCTACTTCACTTTGTATTGTGTAAAAACTTTCTTGACTTTCAAAGTTAAGCTGATGTTATGTAAAATTTTCTGTGATTGTATGGAGCTTTTCTCCCCAGGCCTCCACTGAAAATGGGTCATTGGCCCAGTGGACTTTCCCGGTCAACAAATGTCAATAAATAATAAATAAATATTCCTTGGACTTTGATTGGGGAACAGTTTCAGGAGGGATATTAGCGCAAAGTGTGTGGGGCATCTAGGCATACCTCCCAACCTGGAAACATCATACATCTCGACAAAGGCCCATGAAAAGTAGGTACAACTGGCCAAAAATTGGGACGCTGTTTAAAATAAAATTTGCATATATTATCATACAGTCCTGCCCCCTCCAATGGAACAGTCCGATACCAGCATGAAGACTGAAGTCACTAAATAATGATAAATAAACTGGCAGACATTTGAAATTCAGATTTCATATCCCTCAGAAAATATATAATAATGCAAAGCCTGTTATTCTAGCAGCTATCTGAGTTTACAGGAGCAATATTTAAAATCTGTCCCACCATTATTTTTGGCTTTGTCCAGATTTCTTGCTCTGAGAGACTGAGAGTTTTGCACACAAGCATGTCACTACAACAGTTACAGCTACTACTCTCAAGATGTGCTCATTCTTAAAATTAGATGCATCAGATTTCACAGGTTCCTTGGCTTTGGCACATATTCCCACCACCCCCTAATCTGCACCCTTACCCAGTACCCAAACTACCTCACTGCACACAGCTCAGCTGCACAGCCATATTCTAACACTATGCCAGACACAATGTAATCCATAAATGCCACTCGTCTTATTTAAATTTAACTTATTATATTTGTTTACCATGGTAGCGTCCTATCAATGGAAATCCAGCTACTCGATCCCAGCTCACTCTGACTGCTTTTTAACTACACAATCAGCATTGTCAGTTGCAATAGTTTATTCAAAAATAATTAAAAAGAAAAAAATTGCTCCACAGACGTCATTGCTCGCTAAATTACTTTAATCAATAAACTTCTTGAGTAACTGTTAAGAACTGCTGAACAGAAAACCACAAACTACCCCTAATAAAATATATTTTAATAGCACCAAAATATTACAACCAAGCACTCCATTCCCTCCCTGAATGCTCCACTAAATAAAGGTAACATCTCTTTTACGCCCAACACTTTCTTATAACAAGGTGGTGAAATTTCTAAACAGAATCATTCTCACTCTCTTAGCATTTTTAGATTCACCTATAGCATAAAAATGCAACATGATAAAACAACATAGAAAGTTATCTTTAACAATCATGATTTATTACTTACAATACCCAACAACCCTAACCTCCGAACAGCGGGAAATAAACACATGAAAAAATAAAATGGTAGCAGCCCATGTGCCTATTGATCAATCAGTAAAGCAAAGAACAAATTGTTTTACCATAAAGATCTTTAAATAAATGTCTACTGTGCCCTCGTTCTGTTTTTATTGCAACATGTAGTTAGGTCAGTTAAAAAAAATGGACATTAATGGCATAATATAATTGGTGTGAATTAGTTGTGATGCCTAACTTAATAACATAAATAAATTTGCACAATGATATAGTTCACTCTCACCAAGTAGACTCTTGTGACTGGCTGTGACAACTGGACAAATACATTCTAGTGGCATCTTAAATTCTACATTCGCTGGTCAGTGAAGCAAGAAAAGTTATGTTGCTGTTTACAGTCAAGGTATAGAAAAACGCTCCCTCCATGATCAGGCTGTATGTCAAAGTGCACTTCTGAGTGGTAGTTAGGGTACTTCCAGTTGACCTTTTACCAAAAGATGCAGTCCCTTTTACTAGACTTATGGACCCTGGTCACTCAAATGAATATTTGCATGGTTTTATACGGTCATTGTTTGTATTTAAATGTGCTATTATTTTATGCAGTACTTCACATCATGGCTCTCATCTTTCTTCCCCAGAATGGGGAAGGTCGCATCTCATAAATTGGAAAAATGGGCAGTTGTGGAGCAACTACGTCCAGCTTACCAATAACTTCAACTAAGAAGCTCACTAGGATGGTTAATGTGCTACTTTATAGTTATAAAACATCTTTTGCTGAATTAATATGATTTGCTATGAATTACCAGTGGATATCACTCAAAGAAAATCTTAACGCTGAATAGGTAACAGACCTGTTCAATGTGTAACTGCGAGGAGCACTGACATTTTTATGATTCAGAATGAGGAACATTCCTCATGATGAAGTACCATGAGATAGAGCATACCTCTCAACTGCCCATTTTTTGTCTCATATTTTTTTTCTGGCAAATCACTGAGGAGATAAGTCACTAAATAATGACATACTTGTCTGAGTTACAGACTTTGTAGCCTTCAGAAAATATGCGCTAACACAAATCATGTTATTCTAGCAACTTTCTAAGTTTATGAGAAATATTATAAATCTGTACCTATGTGTGGGCCTTTAACTACCATGATATTAGGCTTTATCCAGATTTCTTGCTGTAAGAGGTTGAGAGGTATGGTCCTTGCATTGGTTGGCTTTACAGCAAGAACTCATGGGTGAACTGTGCCACAGCTGTAACATTAAAAATTGTCTGAACTTTGTTTTTATTTTTTTTAAATCTTGCTCCCCAGTCTCCACTCTTATAGGCAGTCAGGCATTGCCTCATGAAGCTGATGTAATCATACACCCCCCTGCACATTGATGACGTTGCAGGATATACTGGCAATGCATGATGACATCAGCATAACTTAAAAATTGTAAATAAAAATAAAAATAATTTGGGAATTGAAGGGGCCACTCGGAAATTCATGGCACCACATTATTTTGCTCTCAAAGTCGGTAAATATCGAGGAATTTGGTACAGTTGAGAGGTATGCCTCTAAGACAGATGCCAGCACATAAGTATTAAACAGATGCTTGTCCTGATCAAGGCACAAAACTCTCTGAATCATCTTTGATCCCCAGGACCTCTTCAGGTTGTTTCAGACGATACCACTGATATGTGGTACATCTTTAAGCAGTAGGAACCAGGTCACACCCCATTGCAGATTAGCCATGTTAGCTTGGGATATAGCTTCACAGCATAATCTCACCCTGCAGGTATAATTCATTCTGTCAGAGCAATATTATGTGGCAGGCAACTGTTCAGGACAGGTCAGATCCTCATGTATGCAGACTAGTTAAGGAGGTGTTCCAAGATTTGGATCCATCTGTGGAGAGTTCCTCTAGTAGACCCATTTGCCTCCTCTCTAAATAATCATCTTTCAAGATTCTGCTTCAGAACTCTATGCTGGAAGGCCTAAAAACAGATGCCTTTTTCTTTCTCTTTGACAGGAATGTTCCTGTAAGCTTTTTCACCCTTTTCACTGATATCCAGGACACTTCTGAAGATCCGGAAGTAATCCCGCTAGATCTTTGAGGTGACTCCCTTTCTGGCCTAGGCAACAGGAGTTCTCTCATCTTTTTGAAATGGCCAGGGGCAAATTACTAGAAACTTCCTCACAAAATGAGTCTGCTCACACAAGATTAGTTGTGTTTGATACACCCCAATCCCAATCAGCTTCAGCTGATTGCCTGAATGATATGGTCTTCATTTAGGCATCTGTTTACTAAAGCTCCACAACAGGTACTAATAGAGGCAAGAAAGCTGGCTACTAGAAAATCATATATTAGCAAATGAAAGATTTTCTATTTAGTGTGAACATAACCAGTGCCTATTCAGGGCTAGTTGTTCTCTGTTTTCACAATATTTGTGGCAGTTACTTTCCTATGGCCTTTCTTACTCCTCTATCAGGGTTCATTTATTGGCCATTTCAGCACGTCTGCCTTTGCAGCCTCCTTTTTCAAGGGTTTCTCATATCAAAATGTTTTTTTGAAAGGGTTTTAGATAAGAGGCCTCCAAGAAAGCCAGTGGCCCCTTCTTGATTTTTGTTACAGTACCCAACACTTGCTCCATTAGTAGCAGCTTATCTGGCTAACTTGAGGTTCTTAACATGAAAAGCATTTTTACTGGTTGCTCTGACCTCTGCAAGAAGAGTATCTGAGTTGCAAGCACTTATGGAGTCTCAGCTCTATTGCATTTTCTACGAAGACCGGGTTTCTTTGAGAAATAAACTGTCTTTTGTGCCTAAAGTGCCATTAGAGTGTACCTTAACTCATTCAACCGGGTGACGCCTTCAAATGTTTCTGCAGTTACATCCTACTGATGCCTCTAGATGTCAAATATTGCCTGTTCATATTTGCAATAATAATTCCAAAGCCATGCTACATACAAAGTAGTAAAATATTTCATCTTAAACTTATACAATGGAAAATATAACTGCATTGATAGCTGACCTCTGTCTAGTGCAGGTGAAGACAAATTAATTGTACATATAATATTTGTTTATATTGTCATAGAGTTCATGCTTTTCTACATATCTCATCGGCCACGCAGCACAGGCAGAACTGCTTCACCTCATATGAAAGCTCTTAGCTGGGTGAATAAAGTGATGCTGACAGTATGTGTGTAACTTGAGTGGTTGCTGAGATATTGTAAGTTGTTAAAATATTACAAACTTAATGGTTACTGACTTTGCTGTGACTTATTAAATACAATTTAAGACCTATAACATAATGAATATTAACACTATAAAAGAGTTTGCTATTTACATTTCCTTATTAATCCCTGTCATTCTAGAGATATTAACTTTTGTTTGAGATATGAGGACATAATCTGATTATATCAAAAAAGCCTAGGATCTGCCCAGTGGAAATTACAGTGGTGACTGTTATATCCTTGGCAGGATATAACCCATACAGCTAAGACTACTGCAGCTTTGATCAGTATGATGAATATTTATTTTGATTTCCATATCCCTATAGCAAAGATCAACACAGTCACTGGAGATGCACAAGCCAGTGCATTTCTTTGTGCCAGTCCCAAGCCTAGATAAATGGGGAGGGTTGTGTCAGAGTGAAAGGGAAGGTCTACAAGAGGGTAGTGAGACCAGCTATGTTATTTGAGTTGGAGACAGTGACATTGACAAAAAAGCAGGAGTTTGAGCTGGATGTGGCAGAGTTAAAGATGTTAAGATTTGCTCTGGGTGTGACGAGGGTGGACAAGATTAGGAATAAATATATTAGAGGGTCAGCCCAGGTTGGAAGGTTTGGAGACAAAGCCAGAGAGGCAAGATTACATTGGTTTGGACATGTGCTGAGGAGGGATGCTGAGTATATTGGGAAAAAGATGCCAAGGATGAAGCTGCCAGGTAACAAGAAAAGAGGAAGGCCTAAGATAAGGTTTATGGATGTGGTGAGAGAGGACATGCAGGTGGTTGGTGTGATAGAACAAGATGCAGAGGACAGGAAGACTTACTGAATAAGTCAACCTCACCCTCTTCAAGAAAAGGTTGAAGTCTCACTTAAGCACTACAAATGTAGCTGTAAGATAACATTGGATATACAAATAAACAACAGTGTTTTTCTGCCACGTTTTGTTCCCTTTTACCTGTTTGGGTCCTCCACTATTGCAGTGAATGTAATTCTGTTGTATTGTTCCTGCTGATGATTTCATATGTACGTTGTGTATAATATAACAACATAGTTTCCTTGTTTTTGTTTATTGTATATCTACTTGTCCCGTCCATTCTTTGCAGTTACCAAATGTGTAAATATGTAGATACTGACTTAGTTCTCTATTGATTTTCTGCCTTACTATTTTGCTTATCACGCTCTATGTAATCATTTTGTCTTTAACTGTGGTACTTAACTCAATTTTCTTTGTCTTCTTAACCAATGTGTAACTTATTTCGGTTGCCTTGTGGCCCAGTGGCCCAGGTTGTGACTAACAAGGGTCTTGTGTTAGTCAGTTAACAAAGAGAATAAACATTGCACACATACACACACACACACACACACACACACACACATACATATATATATATATATATATATATATATATATATACATACATATATATGTGTGTGTGCATGTGTATGCCCATATACTTCTGCATGTATCATTTCACTACTGCAATGGAGATGAAGGATTCATTCGTATGTTGGACATGCATCTCAGTAGAAACCAGACATTTCTGGTGATTATTAGGCCATATTCATTTCAATAAACACAAAGGAGATGTAGGTGTATGTGTACACATTTTATATATTTTTAATTAAGTGTATTAAGAATGACATTAATGTGTTTTAAAGCTCAGTCTACCATTTTTGGTATATAGACTAAGCGTTGAGGAATATATATAGAAGTTGATGGGTATTGAATCTCTTAAGAATTTAGTATGTATGCCAAAATGTGCTTAAGATGGAGCAGTTTTTCATTAAATATATAAAGACTCATTGCGATTCATTGTGATTAATTGGGTGTTCAATAAAATAGGCTATAGTCAGCCGTAGAACCCAGTCAACAGAATAAAAATGAATACTTCCCAGTGAGGAAAAAATCTTTAAGGCCATGATCATACCAGGCTACTACTACCCTTCTACAAACCAACAAACTATCTTATTTATTTTACAAGGTCTAACCACTGGTGTTTAGATTAGGCACCTGCTAATTTCATGGTATGCAATGATTTTCCTAATCCTGTGCATTTAAATAAGAAATTACCATTGTACACTGCATGGACCATCTCAATAGGCACAATTTGTAACTGATAAATCCCAAAACAGTGCAAACCAAGCTCATCAAAAACCAGTAACTTAGAAAAAAGAGCTTGAATATGTGGACAGCAAGCAAAAGTGGTAAACCAGATTTTAAATCATCTCAAGTAAAAGGTCCGTAGGTGTTCCAAACACATAAACAGTTTAGTGCAACATCAAGTTGCAATAAAGTTTCATCTGGAGACAGATGTTTTTGCCACACTGCAATCCCACTTTGATCATGGATTTGTACTCTAAAACACTAACATAGAAAACCTGCAAAATCAAAGTTTGATTATGCAGTTATTTATCATAACTGTGTTGCTTGTTTCACATACTATGTTGATGTATCACATACATTTTAAACAGGTTTCAGCTACAATGCCAAGCTCTTTATAGGTATCAGAGTAACCAAGACTGCTGCCTGAGCCTTCTTATATTTCCTTGCTATTGTTATTATCAGTTGTATGACAGCAGATTTATTTATATATGTATGTGTGTGTGTGTATATATATATATATATATATATATATATATATATATATATATATATATATATATGACTTTTGATTGAAAGCTCAAAAGTCCAAATCCATAATTACCAAACACAATTTAATGAAAGCGCTTTCACCAAAAAAGTGCCTTCGTTAAAGTATGTTAAAACAAAAAAAGCCCCCCTGCACACCCCACACACCCCCTACTTTAATATTCTCACTCTGAGGTTGCACTACAATAGGGAAAAGGGAATTTTCCCTTATCCACACCATAGTACAACCAGCACAACAAGCATACTTACCCAAAAGTGTTGCTTCTGTGAACAGCACTTTCGGTTAAGTATGCTCGCCAATTAATGTTTTGGTGGAAAGTGCAGTCGGGGATCTGTGTGATAGTGTGATGCTGGAGTTGGTATATATAGTTAGGGGGGCAGCACAGCCCCCCCCCCCACCTAGGTGGGTTTTACAGGTCTATATTATATGCTTGAAGAGACTTTTTTTCAAACATATAATCATCAACACCTAAAGAGAGAACGCTCTAAAGTGCGAATGGCCACGTCCTCGAATTTTTTCCCATTATTGGGAATTGCCCTTTTCCCCAATGTAGAGTGATCTCAGAGTTGGTATATTTAGTTAGGGGGGTATGGGTGGTGAAGCCCCCACTTGATTAGGGTTTTGAGGTTTGTGTTTTTTGTGTACGGCCCCGTGAATTTTTCCTGAGGAAAAAAATTCATGGACTTGGCCATTCGTGCTTTAGAGCATTCGCTGTTTAGGTGTCAATGATTATATGCTCGAAGAAAAGTCTCTTTGAGCATATAATATAGACCCGGGTTTTACTTACTTTGGTGTGAGTTTCATTTATGTTTGTTCAAGTGTTTACTTACCCTGGGAAAAAGTCAATGTTTAGGTTTTTCAAGTTTTGCTATTTTCATTTCAGGTATATGACCATTGGTCATATGGGCATCAAGATTTCAAAGTAGATCCATATATATTTATTTTTTTTATTTAACATTTGTTTACTGGGAAAGTCAGACTTGGAACAAAGCCAGTTTTCAAAGGAGGCCCCGGGAGAAATGCTCCAGATGCATGTCTTTGTAACATGGAAGGAAACTGGAGCACCAGGAGGAAACCCACACGAATGCAGGGAGAACATTCCAGTATATAAAGCAATAAAATTAAGGCCCAGTACTGATCCCTTTGGTTGTCTTCTGGTCATTATCTGGGATCATAGTTAATACAAGACAGTTGAGTCATATGACCATTTATGCCTTGTCAGTACACAGTCTTATACTGAATTTCCTTTCCAGAGAAAGACCAGGCCAGCCGAGCCAGGAGTGAATGTATGACTACCCATTCAAACCTCCATCTCCCATTTGAAGGATAACATAGCATACTGCTTAATATGCAGTGGGAGTCTATTCCAGATATGGAGAAGGTGTTGGAAAAAAACTATCTGCCCAGTTTGTTTTATTTATCTACTAGTGGAGATTTTGTTCCTTGGCTCTGGAGTTTGTGTGGCTATTTGATTTATGTGGATACAAAAGGTCCAGGATGGCTCCGTCCTTAATGGCTTTGAAGGCAAGGCATAGACCTATTCTAAAGAGTTTATACAATATTGCATACAGAGACAGCGATTCCAGGCTTTCTTGATTATCTGTTTTTTTTAAGCCAGTGATGATCTAAGTTAGGAGTCTCTGGGGTCTGTCTAGCTCTTTATGTCTATTGCGGTGCATCCCAAAGGGGACATTATAATCAATAACTGGCCTAATTAATGCTGACTGTAGGGAAACAATGACCTCTTTAGATCTGGATGACATCTCTTTGGCAATCATCTGCATTAAGTAGAACAAAGTCTTGACTACCATGGTTACATAATCATCAAAAGAGAGAGAGACAGAGACAAGGGAGAGCCACCCTAGGGTATAAATGATAACCCTTTACCTAAAACTCTCAGTTCATAAGGCGTCAAAGTTATACTGGATAAATTCAACACTAGTCCTTCTTGGCATTCAGAAACACCTTTTTTATTGTATTCTGCATACTCACAGTTCCTTCCATCTTTCGTTTGTTGCGGCTCCAACTCCTCCCTCGTTGGTGTTCCGTCAGCCGTTGAAAAGTTTGTTCCTTCACCGGTAGTGGAAAATTGAGGTTGTATTGCTCGTTGAGGCAGAAAAAATGACCATCAGTATCATTACTGCTGCCAGAGGTAGATTTCTCTACTACCCCTGACCTATGCACTTGTGCATTCGTGATTACAATCTTCTTTCGAGCTTCCAGCTCCTTCACCAAAGCAACTTCACCTGTTAATGTGGAAACACTTTGTATCTCTTCTGAGTGTTGATTCGTACCAATACATGGATCTGACAAAAGAACAGCAATGCCTCCTGGTGGTCCATCATTGGTACTGCGTTGTTGCCAAGATCTCCCAGTCTCTTTTTCAAAACTCTCTCGAGGCCATAAGAAGACATTCCCCAGTTGAAAGTCATTACGATCTCGACAGATCTTACTAATTTTGGCTTTTTGTAGTTTAGACTCATATACTGAAAGGAAATCAAACATCTCTTTCATATACTGCTCCAAAACAGACTCAGAAAAAGTTTTTACAAGCTCAGAATATTTGTCATTGACCACCTTGGTTAAATCAGTGATTTCCCTTTCTGCCGATTGTATTAATAGTTTCAAATAGCTGAAACTCACCTGAATGTTAACTTTTTGCCATTCCTTCAAGAGCAGACTACCTCCATTAACATTAGATGGCATTTTCAAGACTTGAAGGCCTCTAGGTATAATCTGCTCAGTTAAACACACCTCCAGGTGATATTTTTGATACTGACATCTCTTTAACTTCTGGTTCTGTCATTTTGGGAGAGGCATTTTGTTCTAGGGGGCCAGAATAGATGGATAAAAAATCTATTTCTTTATAGACGTTTTGTGGATGATGTTTTCATTTTATGGGAAGGGGAAAAGAGAGAACTCCTACTTTTCATAGAATATTTGGAACATACCACTAGTTTCTTCAGATTTTCTCTTACGTCTTCAGATGAAGTTATAGATTTTTTGGATGTAAGAATTAAACAAGAAAGATCTGGTTTTGTTACTTCCTTGTTCCGGAAAGAGTGTTGGAAAAACAATTTACTTACTTATGACAGTATGCATCCTAGACATACATATAAGAATATACTAAGGGGTCAGGTAAGCAGCGCCTCAAGGTTATGTACTAAAGATAGTGATTTTGAAGAAGAATTGATGAATATGGAACAAATCTTTAGAAATAGAGGCTATAATGAGAAGTTATTAGTAAGTGAATTATGTCAAGGCAATACCCACAGAAAATCTATACCCACATTTAAGATAAATCCATCAGAAGAGGAACATGGTCAAAGATTTGCACCCATTAGAATGACATTTACGTATAGTAGTAATATACATGGAGTATGTGATATTATTAAGAAAAATTGACATATACTTTCGTCTGATGATAAAATAAAAGAAATAGTAGGGACAGAACCTAGATTTGGATTTAGAAGAAATAGAAATTTGAAAGACATCTTAACACAAGAAAAGAACAGTCAAAAGAAAAGTTCTATTTGTCAAGTAGGTACTAAAATATGTGGGTCATGCAAAGCATGTCACTACATTAATAAAGAGACTGTTTTTAAGCATCCAGTAACAGGAAAATTATTTTATTTTAAAGCCAAAGCCAATTGTAGAACAAAGAACATAGTTTATTTGGCTGAGTGTCAGCAATGCACAGCGTTTTACATGGGAAAAACAAATAATATGTTTAAAGTTAGAATTTTGCAACATCTTTCATGCATAAGAACTAAAAATATGCACAATGCACTTTATAAACATATAGAAATTAATAATGACCATCAGTTTAAATTCAGAGCAATCACTAATGTTTTTCCTAATATAAGAAGGGGTAGCTTAGTAGATGCCACTGAGAGAGAAGAAACAAGGTGGATAATTGAGCTTTTAGCCCATAGGACACCAGGACTAAATGAATTTGTTCCCATGAAACCCACCCTCAAAGATAGGAGGGTGCAATATAAATTTTGATTGGTTGAAGTGATTTTAAACTAGGTATTTAAATGTGATTAAAACTGTTTTCTTTGATCTGAAGAAGGGCAGAGCCCGAAAGCGCTTATCTGTGTTTAAAACTGCCTGTTTGTATTCGTTTTATCATATTAAATCAGTGTTTTATCGTTGGACAGTGGTGGTCTACATTGGTTTGTTTGCAAAATAACTTGTATAAATCTTTTTCCACAGCAAAGAGCCCAGTCTTAAGGGCAACTATGTCCACAGAGGTGGCTAAGTTGTCAGAGTCCCCAGAAGGTTGCATCCTACAACCAACTAGTGGATTAACAGTCTTAGTTACATTCGTTAAAAAACTTACCATCCTTCTTCCAACAGGGTTAACATTTATACCCTCTACTTGTTCTAATTTTACAGATGTTATTTTGGATGTTAAATTATTTGCTAGGAATTTGGGGTTGAAAGTAATGTTTAATAATTCTGAAAGGGTTACTAATGAAGAAAGTAATATTTTTTCTAAGCCCAGTTTGTTCTTACCTAAAACTAACCCTCTTATTTCTGCATTTGAAAAGTTAGTCATACAAGATGGGTATGATTTGAATGAGGCTAATACTAATAAGCATGCTTGTTACAAGAGGAAGCAAAATCTTTCTAAAGATGAGTTCAATGCGCTGAAGGGGTTGGAGAACAATACTGATATTGTTATCAGGCCCACGGATAAAGGCAGACCAATAGTGGTATTAGATAGGACCTGGTACATGTTTAAAATGCAGGCACTGCTAAATGATGAGTTATTATTTGAGAAATTAACTTGCATTCAAGTCAACACAATTATACATGATGTGCATATTTTACTTAAATGTATGTTTGATATGAATCTTTTTGATAGTCATCTTTTGGAATATTTTTATATAAATAAACCTACTGTTCCTGTTATACAAGGTCTCCCGAAGGTACACAAAGATGGGTCTGATCAACCACTTAGAGCTATTGTTTCTGGTAGAAATTGGTGCACTGAGACTATCTCTATATATATATAGAAAAACATTTGAGACCGGGTATTAATAAATTAACACATGTATTAGGGGACACCGAACATTTTCTTAGAGACTTGTATGAATATGTCTTTAATAGTTTGAATGATGATGTGGTTTTTGTTACTATGGATGTGGTGCCTTTATTTACTGTTATACCCAATTTAGATGGCCGTAATAAGGTGACTCAATTTTTGCAGCGGTTTACAAATTACACCCCTAACAAGGTTCAATTGTTGGTGAAACTGTTGGAGATTGTGCTTGAGGCACAATATCTTTGCTTTTGGTGAGCAAATATATAAGCAATACAATGGCGTGGCTATGGGCACTTCTTCTGCCAATAGCTATGCCAATGCTGTTATGGTCATTTAGGAGTATGACCGTATATTTAATGGGCCATTCAATGAACATGTTTTGTTTTTTCGTAGATTTGTGAACGACCTATTTATTTTGTGGAAGGGAGACCTTGATATATTTGCTTCCTTTATGGAATATGTGAATAGTACTACCTGTTATTTGAAGTTTACATCTCACTCCTCAGAATTAGCGGTGGAATTCTTGGATGTTTCTGTTATTAAGGATGAAACTAGTGTTATTTACACTAAGTTGCACAGGAAAAATTGTCATGTGAATCATTTATTACATAGGGAGAGTCTTCATCCTCCTTATGTTTTTAGAGGTGTGGCTTCTAACCAGTTTTATAGAGCCTCAAGATTAAATGCTAGGGATAGTGATTTTATTGGTGAAGTTGATAACGTGAAGATAAGTTTGAAGGAGAGAGGTTATGAGGAATATCTTATCCAAAACAACACAGTTAAGGTTTTTGATAAAAGGATGAATGAAGCTAGACCATATTTTCCTACAGGTAATAGTGAGTTTGTTAGGAGGCGAGAAAGTAAGTATAACACTGGTTTGAGGTTTAAAGTTACTTATACTAGTGATGTAGATTGTTACAAGGATATCATTAAAAAACACTGGGGTGTCCTTAGAACTGATAATGACATCTCTAGGCACATACCTGAAGTACCGTGTTTTTTATATAAGAAAAGTAGGTCACCGAGAAGTAGGTTCTGTTACCCAAAGGATGCAAGTAGGAATTCTCATTTAGTTGGAACTAAACCATGTGGTCATTGCAACTGGTGTGTATATATTCACAGTAGCTGCAAATTTGAACATCCCGACCAAAGTAGATGTTATAATTTCACAATAGCAGCTACATGTGATACCTCACATATTGTTTATTTAGCTCACTGTGTTGTATGCAAAAAGTTTTACATAGGTAAGACTAACCGTCCCTTCAGAGAACGCATAAGAGAACATATCTACCATATGAATAAAGGTAATGTGGTTAGTGCATTGGCGAAGCATGTTTTGAGTACTGACTCTAGTCATGGTTTTAAATTTTTAGTAATTGCTACGGTTTATGAGAATGTGAGGCAGGGTGATATACGTGCTAAGACCGAGGATTTGAAATCCTCATGGATAGTGAGGTTTAGGGCTGATGTAGGACATGGGCTTAATGAATCAGTTCCATTAGTACCCAAATTAAAGAAGAGACCCCTAAGAAGGTAGTTATTAGTATTGAAGTATAGTTTTGGTATGCATTATTTATGTATGTTTTTAAATTAAATTTATATTTTTTTTATATGTGTTGTGTCTTTAAAGTTGTGGTTTTAAATTTGAATTTGTATCATGTGACATTTGATGTATAAATAGGGGTGTGTTTGTTAGTGCTTTTGTAATACACCTGATGATGTCTGTTTGGTGAAAGTGCTTGTGTTTTGTTGCACTGAAGTAAACGCTGTGAACTGGATATATCAGCTGTCTCTATGTCTTCCTATTCGTTTGTTGCTGACATATTTAATGAGACAGTTTATCAGGTCAGTTATAATACATTCCATGACTTTGTAAATAAGATTCGTCCGGTTGATGGGTTTATAGTTTGTAGAGTCAGAAGTGGGGCCATCCTTGTACAGTAGCATCACAACTACTGTACACCAACTCTCTGTTAGACAGCCAGTGGCTAAACTCTAGTTAAATAGTTTAAGAAGTGATTCCTCAGGGCTTGTTTAGTACTGTTTATTAAACAGCTAGGTATATTATCAGGTCCCGTAGAGGAAGTATTTTTTTGTTTGAGTGTGTCTTTACTACATGTTCTGTAGTGAAGATAGAAAGTCTGCTATCCTCAGGAATAAGTGGGCTAGGGATTATTGTCTTTGGGGTAAAGTTTGCACTGAATTTGTTTGTCAGCATATTGGCTATGCCTACTGGGTCCAAGTAGGTGGTGCCATTTTGAATAAGTGCAAAGCAATGTTGGGTGTTATAACTTAGTTTCCCGACATGACTTAAAAAGGATTTGTAATTATCTTTAGTTTCAGATACTAACCTTAAGTTTATGGGGTACCTTTGTAGTCCTTATTTTATTTTCCAGTTTTTGTCAGTTTTCAGATGTTACCCCTTTATTTGAGGGTTTGTTGATCTACTGCATGTAATGGACTTTTTTCCTTTTATTGTAAAGTTTATGTATGTTGGTGGGCCATCAGGATAATTTGCTTTTTAATTTCTCATTGTGTTTACATCTGTTTGAGACTACCATCTCTGTACAGCCATCTAAGTGGGCATATAATTCCTTTGTGAAGAAACATGCTAGGTAATGTCAGATGAAATGCTTCTGTAAGTGAATTTTGAAATTTCATGGTAGAAGTTGATGAGATTTATATATTTGAAATCCTTGAGGGCTGAGATATTGATATCTACAGGTTTAGTGATTTTAATAGTGAAGGTCACTATTTTATGATCTGACTTAATTTGGAAGGGGAAAAGTACGGCAGTATTACATGTAGAAGCTGTATGTGCAAGGACCAGGTCAAGAATATTATGTTCTCTAGTGGTCTGATTAACAATCTGGTCCAAAATGTGTTTGTTTATAAAATCTAAGAAGTGCTGGGCATATCCTATATTTGAGGTAAAGGTGGTCCAGTTTATTGATGGGTAGTTAAAGTCTCCAAGAATAACATAGTCTGTCTGGTACCAAGTTGAAAAGTAGAAGATGGTGTCTTTGAAGACCAGAAGAAAGTGCATTTAAAGTAGGATGACCAAGTGGCAGGTGAACTATCAAGATGGAGGGAGAAGACTAGTTCAAAATGCAAAGGGTGGAAGGGTGAAGAAAAGATACAAAGAAGACCAGTATTAAGAGATGGAAAGGTCAAAGAATGTAAAAAGGATGACTAGAAGATCGAGGAATGGAAGAGAAAGGAACAGAATTCTGGAGAAATGAAAAACAGAAATTAAGAGAAGATTGAAGGTGAAAAGGGGGGGGGGGGACAAAAAGATCAAAGGCAAATAGACAAAGACCAGTAGAGCAAAGAAGATGAAAAAGGAGAAAACTACTTTTTGATAAAATTCGGTATTATGAGCAAGGTAATGAATGGAATTGATAGACCAGAGTGTAGGGGAAGTGTTATCAGTTAGGTTCAAAGTGCAGGGAGCCACTAGGGTAGTATAATGATGTAAAGGGAAGGAACATGCACCTATAGCAAAATAACCATGCTGCTGCAAGAAACAGCACCTGGTCACATACCTCTCAGCTGTCCAGATTCTTGCTAACTTTCAGGATTTTGCATCAGCGTTTTGGTCTCCTCAGAAATTTGTACACTTCTGGTAAAGCACAAATATGGAATTCACATAGTGATATTCTTTTGAGTGTCAGACTTTATAGACCTCAGAAAATGCATGCTAACACAAAACCTGCTGTACTGGCACATTTTAAAATATAGAAGACCAATATTTAAACTCTATCCCTAAGTTTAGGCATTTATCACCCCATTATTTTGGCTTTGTCCAGATTTCCTGTACTTAAAGGAAGACAGTTATGCCTGATGCCATGTCTGTAAGTACAGGATCCCTGTGCAGAACAGAAAAGGGGCCCTGGATGAGTTCACTGCACCTATTTAACAAAGTCACACATATGTACATACAGACACACAAACAACCACAAATACATACAGAAGTAAATGTATTTATTTATTTATTTTGCATTTGTTGACCGGGCTAGTCTAACTGGATATATGTCAATTTCCAGTAGAGGCCCGGGGAGATAAGCTCTAAGGAAACAAACAAAATCACATATACAAAAATTAATGAATACAATGAACATTGCAGGTGCAGTACAGAGAATAATCAAAGAGGTCATTCGTTCATAACATAGTGCAATATATACAGATACAATTAGTACAATACAAAATGTAGTTGCAATACATCATAAAGAAAAAGATGGCAGCTGAATTATACAATATATTAGTGTACAAGTAGTCATAAAGAAAAAGTAGGAGCTGAAATTATACAATATATTAGTAAAAGTAGTCTCCTTAATGAGATTCTGAAGATGTAAGTAAAAGTATAGAAGGGCAAGGTAAGTTGTTATTAAGAAAAGGAACCTGATTACTGAGAAGAGGAGGGTAGGTTGAACCAAGTAAGAAGAGCTAGTTGATCAGTCAGGTTTAGTGCAGGGGCACAACCTGTGTGTTCTGAGGAAAAGTTTCAATTTGGGTTTAAAGAGTGATATAGAGGGAAGAGAGGAAAGTTCATTAGGAAGAAGGTTCCAGGATTTTCCAACAGTATTAGAGAAAAGAGAGTCCCCAGCCCTGTTGTTTGATTTACAAATATTTACAAGAAGTTTATGTGATGATCGTAAGGTCTTTAGATTGTTTTAGGGGGTAATGAGGGGTATTGGTAGGTTGGTAAAGGGTTTTATGGGCAATTTTCAGTTGATAAAATTTAAGCTGATTTTGTAATTCAAGCCATCCTAGCTGCTTTACATTAAAACAGCGGTGGGTTCTGAAAGGGTTACCTGTAGCAAATCTGGCTATGTTATTGTAGGAGTTTTCCATTTTATTAAGGTTGTTTTTAGATAGATTAGTATATATGGGTGAGGCATGGAGGAGAGTAGAAATTAGATGGGTGTGAGCAATAGTTATTTTAGCTATAGGAGAGAGGAATGGTTTGATCCTGTATAGAGAGCCTAGTTTTCTATTAACAGATTTTAGAGTATTGTTAATATGGGTGTCGAAGTTAAGGTTGTTATCTATGGTGATACCTAGTAGTTTGTTAGTTGGATGGGGATATTAGAGTACCATTATTGGATGTTACTGTGAAGTTTATTGGGAGGTACTTACAAATAGGAGTAAAAAGGATGAGTTTAGTTTTTTTGTGATTCAGAAGGAGACAGCGCTGAGTAAACCATTGTTCAACTGTGTTAAACACATTTTGGGTAAGGGAGTGAAGTTCAGATATAGATGTGGCTGAGCATATAAGTGTGCAATCATCTGCATATTGTATGCAGGTAGCTTGGGGGATTGCTAGGTGAAGGTCGTCGATAAATATAGAAAACAGGAGAAGTCCTAATATGGACCCTTGAGGAACACCAATGTTAATGGGCAGATGAGTAGATAGAATGTTATTCCAAAGTACAGCCTGTTGTCTGTTATCTAAGTAGGACTAGAACCATTTTATAGCTAGTTCATCTAGTGACAGGGATTTGAGGATATTTATAAGTATCTGGTGATTTATCTTAGACATATCTATAAACAGTGCAGAGGAAAGCATATTGAGGTTATCGTTTTTGTTAATACAGTCAGTAAAGGAAAGGAGGGCAGTAGTAGTGCTGTGGGAAGGTCTGAAACCATGTTGAGAGTTTGAAAGTAAGTTATTTTCGATTAGGTGGTCTAGCAATTGTCTGTGGATGCATTTTTCCATGATCTTTGCTAAGGGAGAATGTAGGGCTATGGGACGGTAATTTGAGAGTTCAGTAGAGTTTCCACCCTTGTGAAGGGGGATAATATGGGATACTTTACAAATTTTAGGGATGTGCCCTTCACTGTTGGTTCTATTGATGAGAATGGAAATGGGATAGGCAATGGATTTGGCTGCCTTTTGTAGATATTCAGCGGGTGGTTGGTCTGCTGAAGGAGTGCATGGTTTCAGTTTTTGGATATAGTTAAGTTCTGAGTAGATAACTGACTGGCAAGAGTTTGAATAGCCTCAGTGAAAAAGATATTAAAGGCATTAGCAGTCTGCATGGGATTCTGCTGGTCTGTGCCTTGTGGGTTTGGTGTGATGGATTGACCTGGGTGTAATAATTGATTAATACTCTCCCAGATCTTTTGTGGTTTATTATGGTGAGTCTGCTGGAATTGTAGGTAGTAACAGTATAGCTTTTTTAGTTTCATTTCTCAGCTGTCTGAAGTTTTGTTGGTCTACTGGGTTTTTAGTTGAACAAGATTTATTCGAGTATTTTTTTCTGAGATGGATTTTTTGCCTGGTTTCTTTTGAAAGCCATGGGGCAGATTTAGTTCTCATTCTAATAGAGCGGGTTGGGGCATGGTGGTTTAGTATGGCTAGGAAGTTATAATTAAAGTAATTAACAGCTTCCTCCAGTGTGAGGTATTTTAAGGGAGACCAGTTACATGCTCTTAGTTCTCTCTGGAAGAGATCGGGGTTGAAGTTTTTCTTGGTTCTAATTGTCCTAGATATGGTTGGATTAGGTAGATCGGATTTAAGCCTGATGATGTAGGTTAGTTAGTGGTCACTTACATAATCAGGGAAGGTTCCAGCTTCATATGTCTGGGGATGATTATTTATGTGAATCCAGTCTAAATTACTTTCTTTCTTATTAGGCTTGTTTATCCTGGTAGGGGAAGTAATGGTTTGAGAAAAAACAAAAAGGTTAATATGGCTGGTAGGGTGGCTACTGCTACAACACTTCCAATCAATGTTAAAATCACCTAGGCTTATTGTTTTTTGGGGTAAATTTTGGGATAACCAACAAAGGGTATTTTTATGGTGGCAATGTTATTACCAGGATGAAGATAGATGCAGATAATATAGATGGATTTGAATGTGTTAAGATGAAGCTTGGTAATAAGAATTTCAGCGTTGGGAGTCTTGAGGTGGTTTATAGTCGTAGGTAGTAATCTGTAACCCAGATTTAAATACAATAGCTACATCACCACCCTTTTTGGTTGCACGGTCAAGTCACAAAATATTATAACTGGGTGGGATGACTTCATTGTCTTTAGTTACAGGTTTTAACCAAGTTTCTGTTAAACAAAGAATGTCAAAGGAGTAGACTTCCAAGAGAGCGTGGAGTTGTGCAACTTTGTTATTAATGCTACATATATTGAGGTGAGCTAATAAGAGTGAGTTAGGTGGTTTGGTAAGGGAATGGATAGTAGAGGGTTGGGGTTGAGGAGATGACTGGTAGTAGCAGTTGTTGGGCCTGGGTTTGGGTGAATGTCTCCATCTTTTACAGAGAAGAGTAGTGTTTGAAGTCTAGGATTTGGGAATTTACTATATAGAGGTAGAGATTTTCTGGGATTGGGACAGTCATATCTAATGTGGGCTATCCTATGGTATTTTGCTAGTAGATAGCTGGGTGTAGATGTTATGTTAACAATGGCTAGTGAAACTAGGTAGAGAAGGAGAGGTAGATAGCTTATTGAGGTAGAGAAGGTGTGGATATAATGGGTGTTCATAGGAGGTTAGCAGGTAAGCTAAGGTTAGAGGTGGTAGAAGTGTAAGTATGAGTAACCTCTGTAAGAGCGCTGGGGTGGGTAGCTTATACATCTGGGAGGGTAAGTTGTTAGGTTGTTGTTTTAGGCTCGGAGGTATACTAGGTGTGGAAAGGAATAGGTGGAGGGTGTGGTGGGAGAGATAGGGAGTGGTAATTGAAAGGAGGGAAATGGAGTTAAGTGGCCAGTGGTGAAGGGTTTGTGATTGGTGGAAGAGGGAAGGGGTGTGGTTAGATGGTATAAGAGTAGGACCGCTGGGGGGTGGGTGGAATTTGGGGGTAGGGTAAGGGGGCGGAGTGTGCCACAGGGCGAACAGAGTGGGTAGAGACAAGTGAAGGAGAAGCAAGAGAAATACTATCAGCAATGCTAGTAACTGAGGGAAAGTTAGGCAAGTCAGGAGTGGGAAAGATCAAAGATAAAACAGAAGTCTATGAGGAAAAAAACAGGTGGGTGTAGACAGTTGAAGTAAAGGGTAAGTGAGAAAATAAGAGCAGGTCTAGGACTTAAGAGATGTAGTGCAATTACAGAAGGAATACAGCGGGATAAGCAGGAGATAAAGTATGGGATAAGGCTGCCACCTAGTGGGCAGATCTAGTATTGCAGGTAAGTATGTAAGGGAGCTAGCTGGTTTAGAACTAGGGAAGGAGTGATAGCTAGTAAAGGGGGTTATTATAAAGTAGAAGAGGTTTGTTGGATACAGGGTAGATAGGAGGGGTGGTAAAAGCTGCTGGCTGTTCTGGCTCGTAGCGTACTTTAGAACCTGTGACGCAATAGTAGATGGTAATCAGCTTTACAAGCAGGACTTAGACAACCACATACTTTCTTGCTTCCTTGAACTTACAACAAACCTTCCCCCAAACTACTCCCCCACCCTACATATCTGAACAGCAGGTCCTCAAAGCCTTGTCCAAGGCAAAAGCATAGCCTTAGTAGGACCAGATGACATCCTAGGCTATCTTCTAAACAGGCTAAAACATGAACTAGCATCACCGCTTAGTACAATTTTCAATCATTGTCTAACCACAGGCTTTGTTCCTGTGGAATGGAGAACAGCTACATTTATTTCCCTCCACAAACGTGGTCTAGCAACAGACCTGGGGAACTACAGACCCATATGCCTGGCCAGTCTCATCTGCAAAGGCCATGGAACATATCATAATGGATGTCATAAATAAAGGCATAGGTGGCCTCCGAACCCTGAATCATACCCAATTTAGCTTCATGAAGGGCAGATCCTGCCTGTTAAATCTGTTGGATTTCTTTGAAAATATGACCAAGGCCATTGTCGAGGACAAAGCTGTGCACACAGCATACCTCAACCTGGCAAAGGTTTTTGACACAATCCCACATTCAGCCATTATCAATAAACTTAGCAAACTGAATGTAAACCTTTCATGAGTTGCCAACTATCTCACAAACCAGACACACATTATCAAAGTGGGTGACTCCATATCAACCAGCAGACTTGTTACCAGTACAGTGCCACAGGGGTCAGTGCTGGACCCCCTACTGTTTGGTGTATACTTCTCAGAGGTTCAGGTCAAAACTAAGAGGTTGTGGCTGATCAAGTTTGCAGACGACTGCAAACTATGTGCAATCATTAAATCCCCAAATGATGTCACTATACTCCAGGAGGGTCTCACGCAGACCAACAACTGGTGTATTAGTCTCAGTCTCAAACTGAATGAAAGACATGCATCATCATTCCCTTCAACACAAACAATGTCCCCTCACATTATTAAATCAACAACAATACCCTAAGTACCTATGAAGTGGTAAGGGACCTGGGATCACATGTTGACTGTGACCTTAACTTCACCCATCATGTGTCTACTGTAGTAAAGAAAGCTTTCTACATGTCATTCTTGATTACTAAAGGCATCGCCTCAAGAGCAAAAGAAATTATAACCCCCCCCCCACATACTCGGCGCTTATTCAGTTCATAGTTGAATATAATGCCCATTTCGCATGTACCATACTAAACACCTACAGCAATTAGAGAGACCTTAGAGGTTTCTAACAAAGAAGATCAAGGGGCTCCAGCATGTGCCTTACACAGATCAATTAAAGTCCCTGTCACTATACTCCGTATCATGTAAACTTCTTACGGGAGACTTGTGCCTGGCCTACAGTGCAATCGAAGACCTAAACTTAATGAACTTGCTGCATATTTGTAAATCAAATGGGACTTGGGCTGTCCATTCCAGGGACCTAAATATGACCTGTGATTTAAGTAGAACATGCTGGAGGGACAGATGTATCTACTAGCGACTGCCACGTCTTTGGAACTGGCTACTATTCATATGAAACAGAGCACCTCTGACACTGTTCAAGAAGAACCTGGACAAGTGGATGTGGCACCGGCAATTCTTACTGGGGCTAGAGCCCACAACTCTCCTGGACATGAGCAGTCATCAGTAAATGCAATCTTGGGTATTGACTAGCATGTCTATGGTATTACATTGGGATGGAACAGTTAGGCTTAAAATGA